>NC_021162.2:71536608-71571885 GCF_000331145.2 Cicer arietinum
AGGGAATTTGGTAGAAACGAGGTAAGTTGGGAATTTTGAGGAACTTGAATTTAGTAATTGGTTCGTGTTTGATGCTGAATGCGGATTTCATATACCACTATACTTTGCCAACATTTAACTTTAACTTTGTTTTTACTTTTTAGTAGTACTCCTTTTTTAAAGGCCGTTTTGAAAATTGTTATGTGGGACCAACAGGAAATGGTACACACTTCAGAATTATGAATTAATCTAGATTTTAGTAATGGATCGTTTCGAATGTAATTTATATGTGAGAAAGTAATATGTGATTTTTTATTATTTAAACACGTTACTCTTTTTTATGTATAAATTATCCATCTCCTTTGCTAAATTGTCCTAGTGGTGGTTGATAATGTTATGGATTTAATTTAATTTTCTTTAACTTCTCCGTCGTCTCGTTGTGCTATGCTAGGGGCAGTTGGTGAGTTTGTTGAAATTAGGGGTATATCTATGTATTGTACGATAGCGTGATGAAGAATGAGGACACAAAATCTTGTCTATATCGGTATTGGGAATTGGCGGAATGTGTTGGCTAGTAAAATGGTGCTGTACATGTTGATTTTGATACAAAATGGCTTTGGTTTGTATTTTTGTGCTTTGCAATTTAGGGTATCTTTAGATAGTTTTAAAGGAGCTAAAGGAATGGAATATAGGTGGAAGATAATAGATTGAAGTAGAATAAATGGTAAAGTTAGTATTTTATTGTTTAGATATTTTATGATTTTTTTTCTTTACATTTTATGATTAACGAAAACAAAATTTATATTTTTCAATCAAATATAATTTTATTTTATTTTATTGTTTTATAAGTGAATCCAATATAACCGGTGAGTAATAGTTTTTATATTATTTTTTAATTTAGATTTAAATTTATTTTTTATTATATTATTTTGTCAAAAATAAATATTTAGTATCTTATTTTTAAAATCAGTTTTCTGGATTCTGTTAAATAAATTTTGCGAATAATTTTGTTTTCATCATTTAAATAGTTTTTGTATCTTGAATAAAATAATTTTTATATCATTATTATTGTAATTAATTAATTTATATATTAAACTATTAAATATAAAATAAATAAAATTTTAAATATTTTAATATATAAATAAAATTAATTACACTAAACAATAATGATATGAAAAAACAAATCATAAAAAAATCATTATTCAACTCATAAATATATATAAGTGTCGTACTATTAACGAGAGTGTTACATCTTTAGAAAATACATAAGATAAAAAAAAATCTCAAAAATTAATTTATAATATCAAAAAATCAATTTTAAAAATAATTAGCACAAAATGTTCATTTAAAAAAATACATTTAAACCTCTAATATGAAACTACATCAATAAAATCATGTTTTAAGTTGTAGTGGCTAGACTAAGAGTGAAAGTTATTTTTATAAGAATTAATTGGATATCTTACTTCTATCTGAGAAGTATGTGACCTTTAACATTTTCCACAAATATATCAATATGATTTTTGATCAAATGAAGATGATTTAATAATGGAGGCCAGCATGCTCAACTGTGACACTAATACATAGAATTCTCATGTGTTAGAGCCAATAATACATTTACGAGGTAATGGATTCTAGTCCCCTTGATTTAGGTCGAGGTCCATTTTGAAACACAAAACATGTCTTAAAACTTTAATAAATTACATAAGTTATCGTCTTTCCACTTGTATCCAGAAGAATAATAATATTCAAAATCCTTTATTCCTCACAATGCTAAGTTATTCGAGAATGAAAGACCCAAATTGTATGCATAACAATGAATGCATATATCTAATCTGATCAATCATAGTTACACGTGACAGCGCCAAGGTGCGTCACGTGGCAGAGAGTTCTAGCAAATCCGAGAACACCGACCTGTCTTCCACCACTTCGAGTACATTCTGGTCTCTAAATATTCGAAACATTAAATCTCCTACCTATAAAGCCACCTTAAACATTATTATTCACTATAACACAATACACAAAAATGAAGCCAATTGACGAGAAGCAAGAGAAGGTAACAATAAGAGCGGTGAGTCACGACGAAGAAGGAAAAAAAAGAGTAGAAAAAACAGAGCTCAACACACACAACATAGACACAATCAAATACGTTGAAAAGAAGCTCATCAATAAAGGTGTCCAGCGTCAGGATCGCCACCCTGTCGACAACATAGGAATCAGCCGTCCGCCGCCGAAGTCCGGTCACGGCGGAAAGTTCACTTGGGAAGGTCCTGATGACGTGGCTTATAACGAATTGAATGCGGCGCCGGCGGCGATTGATGAGAAGGATCCTAATTATGTGGATGAGGAAGAGGAAGATGAGACAAAGGAATTTGTTGTTGGTGAGGTTGATGTTGCTAAGGCTGTTGAGGAACGTGATGGTGTTTCTAGAGTTGATGTTGATCCTCGTTTGATACTTAATTCACTCTGAATCTTTTCGTATGGATTTATTTTACTTTCTAAGTTGTAATAATCAAACAAGTGAATTGTAATAGTTCGTTTTAATTTCTTTCTAAAATCATTTAGCAACTTCACTTTGTATGTTAGAAAGCAGTGTTTCACCAAATGCCAACTTCAAATCTTTCTAAGCAGAGTTTCATAAATTCTTCACTAAAAGGCCTTTGATAAACTGTATCGAAATTCACATTAATGAATAGAAAAGCACTCAAGTACATTGTTAAACATATGAGAAAATATTAAAATTGATACACTTATTTCAAATATTAAAATTTCACAAAATGCAAAGTTACTTTACTCGCTTTATATACAGAACTGGATAATAGGGCAAATCGTGTAATAAAGCGATTGAGTGTCGCTAACTGACATTGGTATTCCTAAACGTTAACCGGTGCTACTATGTCTTATTCCCTTTCTATTGGTGTTGGAAATGTATGCATAAAAGCCTTTGTGAGTTCCTCAGATTGGAAATCTCAAACTTACATCACTTCCTACTGGAAATTAATGTCACACAAGTCTTCAGCACTACTGCTAGTATACATTAGTCCTTTTAAATTTATGAAGAAACTATTTTTTGGTCTACGAAAATGTGAGTGAGACATTATCATTATAGTTTTTAAATGAATATGAATATAAATTGTAAATAGTACTAGTACATCTTAATCTAACTAAAAATACATTTGAAAATTAAATTTAGTTACCAAAAACTTACTAATATTTAAAGATCAAAATAATTAATAAAAAGTATATTTAAATATATTTTATAATTTTAATACATCTAAAATCTCAAGTTTGTCTATTTTTATTTGATACATTAATAAAGACAATGACTACTAACAGTAGTACTTGTCACATTTAAAAGTCTAAAATAAGAAAATTAAATTTTATACTGTAAAAAGTATTTTTTAGAAAAGGTAATTCTTTAAAAAAACTTCCTTACCTTAAATTTCATAATAAAAATAAAACTTTTGATATTAAAAAATAATTAATTGAAATTTTTTATATTAAAATATAATTACGTGAAATTTCAAATTTCCAATTAAATATTTTGAAAATTTCATTCTTTCTTATATTTTGATATAGTTTTTATTTTTCAATTTTTAAATTTGAAATTTTAACCACCGAAAATTTGTATTTTTAATTTTTCAGTAGAATAAATATAATTATTAAAAATTTCAAGACATAAATTTTTGACATAATAAATTTCATTTTTTCTTAAATTTAAAGTTTTAACTACAAAAATTTTGTGTCTTTAAATTTCTAGTAGAATAAAAGTAATTATTAAGATATAAATTTTTAGTAGAATAAAATTAACTACTTAAAATTTTAAGGTATAAAATTTTCGATAATAAATTAAGGTACCGAAATTTTTTTTGAGAAATTTTGAGTAAATAATTTATATTACCATAAATTTCATACATTTGCATACAAATTATACCATCAAAAATTGTAAAAATGCAAGTTCTTTAATTTGTACAGATTTTAGAGAGAAATAATTTAATTACTAAAAATTTTGATGAAGGGTAAAATTTTAGAATGATTTTTTTTATTTATAATTAAATGAAAATGAAAAAGATAAAATTAGACTTTTTATATTTTGGCAGGATAGGTCTAATTGTGGGGTAAAAGTTCAATTTTCCTAAAATAATGTTTTAAATGTTGTCTAACATAGAATGGGCCTTCTTGTTTGTTTGTTAATAAAGGGTCCTCTATCCCTTTGCAATTTGGTTTCGATTTCTGGAGCTGGATTGTCATCTTGGAAATGATTGCTGGACCAAAATGTACTCTAATTTTGCAAAGTCACTCTGCAAAGTGACAGTAACGTGGGAATAGATCCTCTCTCTCTCTTTTTTTTCTTCTAATCTTCACCTTTAAAATTTATTTCTTTTTTTTTCTTTTTCTGTTTTTCAATAGATGACGGAAATTTTAATGGATGTTCATTAGACATAAGATGACTCATTATCCTGATATTAAATATATTGTTATGGATCTTCACAGTACAATTTGAATCAATTTTAAAGTTAAAAAAATATCCAATTTAAAAATAAAAAATCATGTGTGGTTTGATTCAATTTTGGTAACATACTTAAAAATATCTTATTCGATTTAATTCAACTACAAAAGACTTTATTATATCGGTTTTTGGATATACAAATTATAATCATAAAAAACTATATGGTAAATATTATAAAAGCATACTATTGATGTTGGTTTAATGTAAAATATAATATATAATATACTAAAATTTAACAATAGAAAATAACAATGATCAATAACATTTAAAATATATAAAACAGTAAAAAAATTAAATTAAATTAAATTAATAAGTATTTTTTTAGGAAAAAAATTAAAAACCAATAAATAACATAAATCCAATATATTATACTAGTAGGGTACATATTAAAAATTTATATATGGTTTCAATTGATATTGAAAATAGAATTTAAAATCTGATACGATGTGTGTGGTTATTACGAAATTTCAAAAAATATACAATAATTATTTAACTTTACTATTTTCGGATTTTTTAAATATATTTATAATTTTATTTTGAATCGATTTATATATAAACCTTCCTACATATTCCTATATTAGCTTGTATTAATTGTTTTTTGTTTGCGCATTAAATTGGTGTTTGCTGGCTTACACTTTTATTTACTTCAAATGTCAAATATAAAAATAAACAAAATGCGATTTTTGTATCAGTAAAAAAATATTTTAGTTTGTTAAACCTTATAAAATATTGTATACAAAAACATGATTTCTCTAATTTCAACTTAACCAAATTATGTTATAGCTACAAACTACAACTAATTTTAATATAGTGTGTACTACTTTGAAATACTAATGAAATGATTTTATTTAAAGTACAAAAATCGTCAACTAATTATTTAATTTATAAAAACAATCATTAGTTTATTGATTTTAAAAAAGTATATTAAAAAGTTTTACGGTAAAAATTTACTACCTAACTTTATTAGTCCAATTATCTTTAACGGTTGAGTTTGGAAATAGTCGCTTAACTTTATGCTATTATGTTGTGAACATAAAACTTTGTCCAAATCTCATAAAGGAGTCATAGGATCATATATATATATATATATATATATATATATATATCAACGATGTATTATGTTTACAGAATATAATAGAATATTGGTAGCTACGTAAAATTTACTTTTCAGTGAGTTTAACGTTGGAGTTATATCAAGTTGTCATCACGGATTATATTTTCATAATTTAATCATAATAAAATTATAACTGTTATTTTTTTTATTTATTAATTTATTAATAATAATAAATTTATGTTTGTTAGTAGACCATATTTAATAAACTCATGTTGAGTTCTATCGTTAGAGTAAAAAATAAATGAGTTGTTTTAAGATGATGTGGCACAGTTACAGCAGGAGATGCTCTTATATTTAGCAGCATTACTCCAACTTAATGATGGGAGTTAGGGCAATTGAACCGACCGAATTCGAGATACCTGAATGTTCCAACTTAAAATTTGGACAAAGATAGTAGATTATAAATGTTTTTAAAACGGATATATATGGTTTGAATAGTTGAGTATGGGTGAAACAAAATAGAGTAATAGATATTCAAATTTAATTTTTTTATTTAAAATTCTAAAGTCATAAAAATTTAATTTTTTAAAAATGAATCTATTAGCCTCACATATTGATGGTTTCAATTATATGATAAATTGGTTGTTAAATAAAAGTTTAATATATTGTTTTTCCTTAAAAAAGTGAATTTGAAAATAAAGTTCCATATATTATATTTTCTCATAAAAAGTGAATTTGTAAAAAAAAATATATATAAATAAAAAATGAATATTCTAATTTAAAAAATATCACTTTAAGTAACTCTTCCGTATAATTTGTAAATCTATATTTATTAAAACTCATTTAAATCGATACAAAAATTAATTGAAATTGAATGATAAAAGTGGTTTTGAACAGTTTGATAAAATTGGACTTGAACACACCTATATTTGACCGATTGTCAACCCTAGTCAACCCTAATGTGAGTGACCATGAAAAATAATGTATATTTAATTTAATATTTGATAGCCAGGTGATTGGTTAACTGTGTTTTATACTTTTATTTAATAAATATTTAAATAATTATAAATCTAAATACCAAAAGAATTTTAAGTAAAAAAAAGTATTTATTAAAACATTAAAATAACGTCAATGAATTCCATATTATTACTATTATTATTATTGTTGTGAGCAATAGGAAGACAATGTTTAATAGCAGAAGAGCTATCATTGTTAAAGCGGGTTATACGGAACTTAGGTTGAAGTTTTTCGGATCATAAAAAATAATCAATTTCAGGTAAGCTTTCTATTACAATAACATCGAAGGTCTTATTCCTAACATGATCATTGAACTGAAAACTTGTTATTTAAGAACTTTGAAGTTTGAACGGTTGTAGAAGTATAAAAAAGGACATGTTTGGTTTTACGGTCTTTGCATTGAGATGTTATGGAATTTTCAATGTGGTTGAACTGTCATCTTGTGCTTGCCACTAAGTTCAAGAAATGGAAATTTGGTAAACAGAGCAAAATGCTTCATACTTGATAATGATTGAATTGCAGCTGGCCCTTACGAAGTTTTAACCATAGTTTTATTTGTTTTTATATTCCTTTTTTAAATACTTATTTCCTTGTTCAAATCATGATCATTTTATTTGTCTATTTTATACGGATTACGAAAAATGTGACATGAAAATATGTTTATTTAGTTTATATTTATTAAATAATCATTATCATAAGTACTCCCTTCTATTGTCTTAAATATATGCAAAAATATATAAAAGAAAATGAATGCATGTAATTTAAAAAAAATAATATTGTATTTATTCTAAAGTATAAATTAAATATGAGTAGTATATATGGAATTGTTAATTAATAGTTCGTGTAATCTTAATTAGACTGTATAATTGAAAATTTTAATTAATATTACTTTGAAAATCAAAATTGTCAATTATTTGAGGATATATACTTTTTGTAAATAGATCAGTTGTTGTGGAAATGATGATGCAGCAAAAAGAGTCCTTAAAGAAATTAGCAAAGAGAAGTTTGCACTTCATAATTTTTTGTTGGATTGAAGTGCTTAATAAACTATAGTCAAACATGAATAGTTGAAAATGTTGCTCATACCTCTACAATTATATCCCATAAATCATCCAAATTTATCCTTAATTTTTTTTGAAAAAAGTTACAATTTTTTTTATCTTGTCGAGATTCAAAATATGCTTCGAAAAACTTAATTTTAAGACACTTGTTATAATTCTCAAAGAAATAATATGGATGAAACTAAAAAAAACTAAAGTCTTAGTATTAGAAGTGATAACTTGATGGGAGAAGGTTGGTGTAAAAGAAATGTAAATTTGAAAAGAAAAAATATTACAAGCCAACTTGATTAGGGATGGGAAGTAGTATATTCAAAGAAGTCACTTGACTCCCTTCACATCAAGAAGAAAATGTATTTTTCATACTTTGTAGTAGTAGACTAGTTACTGTACTTAGAATTTAGTCCTCAAAGCAGAACCACAAAGAGATTGGTCGAGGGAAATTGTACATCCATTTTAAAGAGATTATTTATTGGATATCAATTAGGTTAAATGAATTTGAATATCACTTTTAAAAGTTACTTAACTCAAATAACATGACTCTATATTCTGTTACATGTTACATTGCACAACTCAATAAACTTGTTAACTAACGATTCAAATACAACTTTCATAAAAGTAAAAAAGACACTTGTTTTGTAATCGAGCCACACAAATGAGCTAATTTAATATTCATACAGGAGTTTATAGTGAGTCACGCAGATTTACAAATATTGATATATACATGTTTCAATGATCGTGTGTGGGTGAAAAAAAATAGACTCACAAATATTGAATCCAATCGTTTCAATAAAAAATTTAGATATAAAAACTCAATTTTTTTAAGATGGTCTTTTAGTTTTACTTAATCATCACAACACCAATACTAATATAATATGTGTGTTGTTTGATAAAAACTTATTCAAATTTTGACAAAAATATTAAAAATTCAATATATATTTTTTTAAATAAATTCAAAAATAAAGAAACCAAAAATTAAAGAAAATAAATATCCTAAAAAATAAAAAGTAAGTCACTCGTACCAATCCACTTGTACGACTCCAAACTTGCATTAGCCAAAACCCATCTAAACCAATACAAAACTTAATTAAAATTGAATTTGTAAATTACATATTCTGATTTAAATTATTTGACAAAATTGAGTCCGAAGCTCAAACTAAATTGAGAATCTCAAATTTGAGTATCACCATCTCAGTTGGCATGATGGTTAGTGGAGTAATTAGGATCACAAGATTGATAAGCAATACGGAAAAAATATGAACCATAAAAGCAATTTAAAAGATAATCCAAAGAAAATATTCCTAGCTGTTTGCAAAGACCTCTCACCGTTCTCATGCTAACGTGTCTATTGTCGATTGTCTACACACTCGTGTTTGCCTCTTATCAATTATTTTTCTTAATCTATTAGTTTTTTTCTATATATAAAACTTGATCCATCATCTTGTAATATAAAAAAATACATTAATTTTATACTCAAATAGGTTGACCCGACTAGTAAAATAAATTATCCGTTCACTCTAAATTTTTTTAACAAAAAATAAAAACAAAATTATCCTCCTATCCTCCAAATTATTTATAAATTATAAAATAAAAAAGTATAACAACTAAATATTATTGTAGGATAAATAAATTGTATATTTTTTTAAACAACCAAAGTAAATAATTAGTTTGTTCCATTAATATTTTTTTTTCTTTCATCCAAATATTTCAAATTTTTAATTTTTAATTTAAATTAATTAAATTATCCAACCTACCTACAATTTAAAATTTAGTTTGTTATTTTATATGAGAAAAATGAACCAAAAAGAAAACCTTGGAGTAGGTCCTTAAAAAGAACACTTAGAATATATAAGCTAATAATGATAGTCAATACTCTGAAGACGAAGACGTGTGGACAACCTTAGTATTGAAGTCTAATTAAGAAGGATGAAGAAGGTGCAATGTCTAGTCTAAGAAGAAATGCAATCCCATTCTTTTCACATGCACATTGCAAAGAATGAGAAATTTCTGCCACCATCGTTACTTATGTTTTCACTCCTTTTCATCCAAAATTCAAATAAACTAAATTATTGCTGACATTATAATTTATACGGTTTTTTCTTATATATATTTATAGTACTTGCTGACTTTTTATTAGGAAATTAAAATAATATTTTCTTCATTAAAATAATTATAAAAATACTGAATCGCTCATTAATTTTATTGATGATATAGGGGATGCCACTGAAAAAGAATTAATTGATAATAGATTAAATAAAGAATTGGGGAATCTCTAAGCCTGCAATTTGAAACGAAAGTTAAAGAGTAAAGCAACAAATATACATATATACCTTCAACAACACATTTGTTGGTTGTTCTTTGTTAGTCTTTTTGTGCTTACCGATAATTGAGTTTAACTTATATCTTTAATTTATGAATACATGAAGATGACGGTGAAGAATGAAGAAAACGAAGATTAATGATTTTAATTTTAAGTAAAAATACACATTTAATCATTTTAATTTAATTTAATTTTTACATAGATTTTTTAAGTTATTTCTTTTATCATGTGTTTTGTATTGTACCAGGGCCAAAGCAACTGCCGACGTTTTGTTTAATTTATTTTTCTAAATTAATTATATTCAGTCTTATAACAAAGTCAAAAGATTCATTGTATACCATACGGTTTGCTCACGACCAAATGTTATAACGATCATGTTAAATCACTTAAACTTCTAATTCAAGAAAATTGAAATTAATTCAAATCACTTGTGAATTCGATACTTGAGCAAGTTTCATTAAGTATTAAGTAAGTACTCAAATCACTTGTCAATTCGATTATTGAGCAAGTTTCATTAAGTATTAAGTAAGTACTTGTTTGAATTATCGTCTGAAAATGTAGTTGTGTAAAAAATTCATTTATTATATGTAATTTTATTTAAAATTAAATTTTTTTAATATAATTTATGTTTGAATATTTTTTTTCCTATCAACGTTATTTTATAAAATAAAATTTATTTGAATTATATAACTAAATATAATTTTTAATGTGTATTTATTAAAAAGTTGTATATTTTTTGAGACTGTATTTGTAAGTGTAATATGTAATAGAAAATAAATTGAGAAAAAATTATACAAATTGAAAATAAAAAATGCAAAAACACCATGAATAATATTTTTACTCAAACGTACTTTTGAGGTAAAATTAACTTTGCCAACGTAATTTTAGAGACTTGGTATTAATGTTTCGTTCAATTAAATGATTAGACTCGTATAAACCACAGTTTTTTTTTTTATATGAAATCCATCGTAATTAAGGCTCTTAATTGGTTTTTTTTTGTCAATACCCTCTTTTTGAAAAAAAAACACAAAAATACCTCCATTTGAAAAAAATATATCAAAATGCCCCATTTTTTTTTTCTTTACTTACAAGTCGCCATTTGGAATGGCGACTTCCTTAAGGAAACCCGAGTTTCAAATGGCGACTTCCCACTTAATTTTTAAAAAAAGGGGCATTTTAGTATATTTGTTTCAAATGAGGGTATTTTAGTATTTTTTTTTCAAAAAGAGGGTACTAAAAAAAAGACTCCTCTTAATTTGTCCCCTCAACACATTTACGAAGTATTTCCACAAGCTTAAGATATTTCAACTACTGTAAGAGTAATAATCTTTTGGGTGTTTTGTCACATTTAAGCTTTATCTCCGGTGTTAAAACGAGATAAAACCAATGTCTCAATACATAATCACAATTTAATGAATGTATACAAACAACAGAGTCCAAATCAAAATTAATCTTCATTATTGAGGTTTTGTAATAGTACTCCTTAGGCATGGCTTGAGGTTTTAAAAAAAAAAAATTAAGTCTCAAAAAATAAAAATTATGTACATCAAATAAAAAGTCTCATAACTGTAAAAGAAACACTAATTAACATTTAATTACAATATTTTACATTTAGAATTGTAAAAAGATAAAATTTATCTTCTGTAAATAAAAAATGATAAAATTTAAATAAAATTATTATTATTATTGACATTAAAATACCTCTACTCTTTTATAAATATTTTTTCTTATAATTAATTTGCTTTACATCTCAAAAGTGTTGAGCCGCCCTGATACTCGTTTTTTTTTTTTTTTTAAATATACTTCTCCCATTTAGACAATGGTTTTATCTCTCTGTCCAAGAAAAAAGTTTACAAATATTTAATGTTTAATTAGATGTTTGACTCATGTAATATATGAGGTGATTCATCTAAATTTAATATTGTGAAAAATAAATTATATTTAAATATTAATGTGATAAAATTAAAGTGTTTATAATATATATATTTTTAAATTGGTAACATTGTAACATCAAAATTATTGGTTGGATCTTTAATAAATCAAAACTATGTTGATTTGAATCAAACGAATAATACAACAAATCATAAAATTAAACGTCATTTCACAATGACAAACAAAATAACATTTTATTTAAATAATAAAATCAGAATCAGTACAAAAGAAAAACTAAATCCATATTTATAGCTTAAGATTTTGAGAAAATTTATATTTTGAATTTCAAGTTACATTATTTAGTGAATGAAAAATATTTGTAACTTAAGTTGAATTTTTCATTTATATATTCAAAAACAAAAAAATATAGTCATATCTTTGCTATATAGTACCTCAAACTATTCACAAACAGAAAAGGTACATACATACCTCTAATTGAAAATATTGTAATTTTAAATAACTAAAAATAAGTCAATGATTAATAGGTTTTTAAATCGTGTTTGACTACATAATCTCAAATATAGTACGTTGTTCAAATTCTATGGGAGCTAGTTATAAAATAGTCCACTTTAATAAATAGATTAATATGCTTTTAAATTGTTTAATATTCATACTTTTATTATTATATCTTGATAATAGCATCTTACCTTAACATGCTGATGCTATATTGCTGTTCCCCATTTTTTTCTTAATAAGCCTCACACTTGTGGTTGAGGCTGCAACTCAGTACTATAAAAAGCACTCAAAGAGAAATAGAAGAATGCAATGCACCATATAGAGACCTCCTAAATAAAACACAAAAATAAAAAACATTATTTTCTCTCCCATTTCCTCTCTTACCTCTTCTTCCATTTCCTGTACTTTTTCCGCCTTATTTTTTTTGTATGTTTGTTCCTTTCACATTTTCTTTTGTTCTTTGCTTCTGCTTTTTACCAATGTGTTGTTCTGCTTCTCTTTTCATTTGATTACAGAAGCAGAACATAATTTGACTTTTCACACAAGTCTTGTTTTTTTGGCCATGATCCATATATCCATTTTAGAAGAAACTCGTTTTGGTAAATATTAGAGACATACTTAGCCATATCAAAAGCTAAAAAAAAAATTGTTTTTTTTTTAGATCTAACATTGTTTTTATTTCTCTCTATAGTCACTGACATTCCAGCTCTGCTTCCATTCTTTTGCGTGGACCGGAAGCAAATCATAAAAATTTATAACAAAACAAATATTCCTGTTTCTTTACCAAAGTTGATTCCTTTAAACCCTTTTGGATCTTGTAGTGTAATTTTGTCTTAAACCACTGTTCACTTCTTTGTCTTCTTGTTCGTCTTCTCTTTTGTTTTTGTCAAAACTTTTATTCAAATGGATCATCTTTCTTCTATCACTACTATACCTGATGCATTTCAAGGTGCAAAAGATGACATCACCATGCAATTTTTGTTGATTTGGAGTCAAATAAAAGCGCCATTGATTGTTCCATTACTAAGACTAGCAGTATTTTTGTGTTTAATCATGTCGGTGATGATGTTCATTGAGAGGGTTTACATGGGGATTGTGATTACACTTGTGAAACTATTTGGGAAAAAACCAGAAAAACGTTACAAATGGGAGCCAATAAAAGATGATATTGAGTTGGGGAACTCTTGTTACCCTATGGTTCTTGTTCAAATCCCTATGTACAATGAAAGAGAGGTACTTTATTTTAATAATGTAATTTTGTTAGACATTGTAATTAAGCACATTTGAGACTTTATATTATTGAGTTTCCATTTAATTTAATTAATGTAGGTTTATCAATTGTCAATTGGAGCTGCGTGTGGTCTTTCATGGCCTTCTGATAGGATCATTGTACAAGTTCTTGATGACTCCACTGACCCAACAATCAAGGTAATTAAACACAAAAATTATTAAATTAATTTTTATTGTAGAAAATCATAGTCAATTGATATAATTTTTTATTACTATTGTAATGGCATGCTATATAGTCATAGAGACATAATAAAACATTAATTAATGGAAGAAAAAAAAATGAAATCTTTATAAAAATGGTGTACAACCCATGATGGCAAAATCAATATTTCAAGGATTTATCTATTTATTCTATGAAACATGTCCAATTTGAAAATACATTGATGGTGTGATAATTGATTTGAAATTTGTGGTAACAATATAAAAAAAAAATAAAAAATGCAGGAGTTGGTGCAGCTAGAATGCCAAAGATGGGCAAGCAAAGGTGTGAACATAAAGTATGAAGTTAGGGACAATAGAAATGGATATAAAGCAGGAGCACTCAAAGAAGGAATGAAACATAGCTACGTGAAACAATGTGATCTTGTTGCAATCTTTGATGCTGATTTTCAACCTGAGCCTGATTTCTTGTGGCGTAGCGTTCCATTTTTGGTTCACAATCCTGAACTTGGCCTTATTCAAGCTCGTTGGAAATTTGGTAATTTTTCTTTCTTTTTTCTCTTAAACTTTCAATTTTCAACTACAATTTTCTAAATTTAGATTTTGGATACTCTTAATGACGGCTTCATTCGAACATAATCTTAATATGGTGTCTTAATTACATGGCAAATTCTCAAAACTGTCGGTGGGTTGTTTTGGGTTTCGGAAATTTTTGCCTTGGTTTGGACTGATGGTGGGTCCCATTTTGTGGTTCAACAACCTTGCAAACATCATAGTTTATGTACCACTTCAACTTTCGTGGTTGCCTTTTATTTAAGCCACATACTGTTCAATTTTTCTATTGATTTAATAGTTCTTTTATAATAATAGTTATAATTATATAATTATATTATATATTGAGATGATAAAATTAATAATTATTTATTAAATATCAGTATAAAATTAATTTACGTTAATAGTATTTAGTCAATAAATATTTTAGTTATAAGTTTTTTATATTTTTTGAATACACTTTGTTTGGTTTCTTATGTTCCATGCTCTTTGGAAAAAAGGTGGAAATGGCATATTAGTAAACATATATAAAATTTATGCGAACAGGCTGTCATAAAAAGTTGTGACTAAAATCACGAATTGATATATGACTAACCATAAGGCCATGATGATAAAATAATAATGGTTTTGCTGTGTAATTGTGTGGTTGAAAAGTTAGATCAACACCTTACTTACCACTGCCTAATGTGAAAACAGATAATTATTTTTGGAGGTAAAAGGCATGGGAACCCAATGATTAATAAATACTACTAATTGTAATTTGTAAGTTTAGTAACTAAGAATGTCAAAATAGAATTGATTCAACAATCACGGAAATTTTGGTCAGGACACATGAAGGGAATTTGGATTATTTTTTTGGTCAAATTTCACATAATTTTGTTTGGATTATAATGCTAAAGCAAAGTTTAAGGTGGTGTTTGGTTCAACATCTAACAAAATTTAATTTTCAATAAATTAATTTTATAAAATTGTTTTTTAAGTGTTTAAGTTAAAAGTAACTTGAATTTTAAGTAATTTATATTTAAATATATTTACATAAAAATGACATGAACAATAAATATAAATTTGTGTAAAAATTAAGTTTAAATTCAAAAATTATAAATTATAAATTGAAGTTAAAATTAATTTTAAAAACAAAATCAATTCTACTTAGTAACTTAAAACATGACAAAATTAATTTTACACTTCTAAGATAATTTTGTCTATCTCAAAAATTGATCAAAACATACATTAAATATATGTTTAGGTTGATAATCAATAAGACATAATTACATTGAACGATTCTAATTTTAGTAAAAAATAAATACTCTTTAGAACTTTAACATAGTGTATTATTGGGGAAAAGTTCAATTTCTACATAGAATAAAAATATAAGGTTTTTAACACGTTTATAAAAAGAGATATTATCTACATCATAAATCAAATTATAAGAATAAGTTGGAATAATATAAAAACTTACTTCCTCTATTTTTATTTATAAAAAAAAATGTTAAAACATTATTAAATTTTAAATTAAATATATATTAATATTTTAATTTATAAATAGGAACAAAGGAGTACTTCATTATATATATATATTTGTATTTGTTTTGAGTTAATAAATTGAAGATTTTGGGCGGGACCAACCATTATTTGGTTGATTTTCGGATCGCAATAGTTGAAACCAACACGTGTAATAGTAGCAACTATTTCAAAGGGTATTTATGTCTTGTGAGAAACAACACCGTTGTTGGTATAATTGTGGTTGTTGTCGCCATCATTGTTCTTATTATGCTCCTCTTCTTCTTACTCCGGCAATTGCACGTGCGAATTTAATTGTGGCCTAATTTCACAGTCACTGTCTATCTCTACTGACCGACACATTCATTTATTTTGAACTTTCTAGTTTCTGCCAAATTAATCAATATAGTTAGTTACATTGCCAGCACTAGCAAGGTTGTTAATTAATGTTATTTCAGTGAATGCGGATGAATGTATGATGACTAGAATGCAAGAGATGTCACTAGATTACCATTTTACTGTCGAACAAGAAGTTGGCTCTTCCACTTATGCCTTCTTTGGCTTCAACGGTAATAATATATTTTATTTCACTTTTTTACAATGAAAAATGTAACAAATAATAATAATGTTGTGGCATGAAATTAAATTAGCCGATATATGTGTCGTACTGTTATGAATGAGAATAGGGACTGCGGGAGTGTGGAGAATTGCGGCGCTGAATGAGGCTGGTGGGTGGAAAGATAGGACCACAGTTGAAGATATGGATTTGGCTGTTCGAGCTAGTCTCAAAGGATGGAAATTCTTATACTTGTCTAACTTGAAGGTTCTCTTTCTTAACTAACTTTCTTTTCTTGTCAAAATACAAATTTTGAAAGTGTATATTATCCATTGCTCACTAATTTACCAATATAGCAATTTAATTAATTATTTGGTTAAATAGATTTTAATGATCTTGAGGGATTAGTCAAGAGTAGGATACTTTAGTTTTAAAAAATTGGTATTTAACTTGAGTTGTTTATTGTGAATATATAGGTTAAAAATGAATTGCCAAGTACTTTCAAGGCTTATCGCTACCAACAACATAGGTGGTCTTGTGGGCCGGCCAATCTTTTTAGAAAAATGGTCATGGAAATTATTAGAAATAAGGTAAGGTTAAAGTTGTTTCCTTGTATTATTTTCAATTGATTTATACTACTACAAAATATATTTGTTATTAATGGAATGTTCCAGATTAAATTTGTGTGCATGTGTGTACATTGCAGAAAGTATCACTGTGGAAGAAGATACATGTAATTTATAGCTTCTTCTTTGTTCGGAAAGTCATAGCACACATCAATACGTTTGTGTTTTATTGCATTGTACTACCTGCAACAGTTTTGGTACCTGAGGTTTCAGTCCCAAAATGGGGAGCTGTTTATATCCCTTCACTCATCACTCTTCTCAATGCAGTTGGAACTCCAAGGTCTTTATTTCTCTTAACTTTCCCTCTATAATTGAATGCACTGGTTAGTGTATGTTTGCAATGCTAGTTTGTTTTGTAAAATCACAATGACATATGATTGTTTTGAAACTTTAAAGTGCATATTTTTCTTCAAAATTATGTAGCATAATATGATTTTGTTAATTTCATCGTCAATCTAAATATGTCTTTATAAAACAAAAAGTAAAGAAGGTATTTAAATGTTTAGCTTTTATACTTTTCTTGATTTTTTAAACATTAGTCAGCAAGACCATCAATCAGATGCATAAGTCAAAATTCCATCTGAATATAAGGATTTTACTTGTTTTGCAAGTAAAGTTTTGTTGACTTCATTGTGTTTTCTACATATCAGGTCACTTCATTTATTAGTCTTTTGGATTATGTTTGAGAATGTAATGTCTTTACATCGAGCAAAGGCAACTATTATTGGTCTATTGGAGGCTAGTCGAGTGAATGAATGGATTGTCACCGAGAAACTTGGAGATGCTGTCAAGACAAAAGTAAGAACTAAAGCACTGAAGAAGCCTCGTTTTAAGATTCAAGACAGGTATAAATTAGTACAGTTGCCTCAGTTATTTGATAGCATTCAATAATTTTTTTTAAGTTGCAACCGTGCTGTAATTTTTTATACTGCTGAGAGTTGCAGTCTAAGCAGCTTATGCAACCTATAATAGTTGCAGAGACACCAACAACCTTGAGTTTCGACTCAAATTGCGGTTGCAAACATTTTTTAAATACTCTTAACAGTCAATATTTCTAAATAATAAATGTTATATGGTACTTCTCCTAACTTACATTTGTCATTTTTGTTCTCAAATATCAAATAGGATTCACTTGTTAGAACTTGGTGTTGGAATGTATCTCGTCATTTGTGGCTGCTACGATGTTATGTTTGGGAAAAATCACTTCTACATCTTTCTTTTTATCCAAGCAATGGCCTTCTTCATAATGGCGTTTGGATATGTTGGAACTTTTGTTCCCAACTCATAAAAGGACTTGGCATTTCTTCATTCGGCAATTTCATTTTTTGTGCCTTCAATATCAAATGTGGTGTATTATATAGTGTTTTTAGCATAGTTCTGGCAAACTACAGCTTGTTAGTATAAAGGAAAAGATTGTTATTCTTTGAGGGTTTGCATAAGGGTCAGTGACTTGTGAAGAGTTTAGTTTTCTTGTGAATATTCAGCAAAGACTTATAAAGAAATTATATAAAGTTCTTCTCGTGGAAGAGAAATCTACAAAACAAGAATGCAGCAGCAAGCTACTTGCATCGATTTCTTCTTGGGGAAGCAAAAATGTTTTGTTGGATGGATTGTTTATAAGATTTTGTAGTTCAATATTTTTTCCCAGACTTGTATTTGTTTGAAGAAATAAGCAGCTCAAGAAATTTGACAAAATACATAAAGTTCCATTTGGCATCTCCTTTTCATGTGTCTCCTCTATTTTAGTAATATTTGATAGAGATGTAAATTGGGGAAGAAATGTGTCATGTGTCCTTTGATGTGCAGGACACTATTCCTTATAGAAATCAAATAAAAGACCGGTGGATGTTACACCAAAGAAAGTAAATAATTAATTAATTTTAAAAAAATTAAATTGGCCTGATTTATATGATTGAAGATGTGATTACATGTTTCATGTAACTCTAACCATTCATTGTATCACAAGAATAATGAGCAAAAGATAGTGAAATCGTTGGACACAATTTTTAGGTAAAGGTTCTTGCAATTTCCTTTAATAAAGCATAAATCCATCTCATACTGCTTTTTCATGGAATACTTGTGAATGAATAAAAGTTAATTTTAACATTCATTATAGTGATGTAGAACTAAAAGAAAGTAATTTTTTTTTGAAAGTATAAACGGTTGTCACATTGATATTTAATTTAGTCTTTAAATCATCAAAACGATAGCTAGTTTAACTTTTAACAATGTTTATTCTTTTAAGTGAGTAATATGGATGACGTTGTAGGTGATGATGTGTCCTAATTTTATTGTCACGTGAGTTGCTGGTATGATCAAAAACAAATATGACATTAATACCAAAAAAAAAAATCAATAAATTACAAAATATGAAAATCTAGAACCATGGTTCTTCTTCTTAACCATTTTCTTTGTCTCCTTCTTCCTTAGCAGAAGGGGACTCAAGTTAAAAAATTTGATACAACTTATATTATTTATCATGAGTATTAAGCTTCTAAAAGTAAGTTATATTCCATCTATTCAAATAGAGGTAAATAAAGGTTGAATTTGTTACAACCAAAACTACGAGACACTGTAGAACAAATAAATGAACTTGAATTCTCTATAATTAATGTATGATGCATAAGACCATTAAATTAAGAGATTTTATATGTGAATATAGTATTTTTTATTTTTCAAAGTTAGAGATGATACACACACCAATGAAATATACGAGATAAAAAGTGTGAAAGAGAGATAACATAGAGTGAGTATTGGGGTGAGAGAGAGGAGGGTGGTGAGGGTTAGTACTGTAGTGTTAAGTCTTAGTAAAAGGCAAGAGTATTTTGAATATTGATCATATAAAGGGAGGTGTGAAAATTAAAAAGGGAACGGACTAATAAAATTTAAGTTGCACACCAAAAAAAAGTGATTTATTGGACCATAAGAATCGGCCCATCAATAAGGTTCGTTATTTGAAATCGAGTATCAACTGAGTTAACAACTTTGTAACTAACAGAGGTTTTTTTTTCCGCCATACACAACGGAGTGGCAATGTTTTTGAGAAGGCGCTCCGCACTTCATCTCCGTCTTCATCTTCTTCTTCCCAATTCATATTTCAACAATTCCTTCACCTTATTCTCTTCTCAATCACTCACATTTTCCCAACACCAACAACAATGGCTTCAAAACGTTCAAAAACTTCAATCATTACTACACCAACGTCGCACAAAAACCGCTCAAAGGTACCTCAAATTCCTTCTTCCCTCTCAACTTCACCCTCTCGTCTCCAAACCCATCTTTTTACAAACACTCTTACCCTTTTGCTCTAACCCCAACACTCTCAACCAAGTCATGGATATTTACCATTCGATGAAAAAAGACGGATTTACCCATCCCATGGTTTTCCTTAACCCTATTCTTCAAACCCTTGTTGATTCACAACAGTTCGAAGAAGCTCTCACTCTTTTCACCGAACTTGTTGAATCGGGTATTCGACCGGATGTTTTCTCTTACGCAAAAGTTGTTCGTGCTGCTGTTATGTTGAAGGATTTGAATAAGTGTTTTGAGTTGTTGAATTCGATGGAGAAAGATGGGATTCGACCTTTTGTTTATGTGTATAACTTGGTATTGGGTGGGTTGTGTAAAGTGAAAAAAATAAAAGATGCTCGGAAGTTGTTTGATGAAATGATTCATAGAAAAGTGGTTCCTAATACGGTGACTTATAATACGCTTATTGATGGGTATTGTAAGGTGGGTGAAATTGAGGAAGCTTTTAGCTTGAAGGCGAGGATGAAGGCTCCGTATTCGGAACCGAATTGTGTTACTTATAATTGTTTGTTAGGTGGTCTTTGTGGTTTGGGGAGATTGGAAGATGCTAGAAGGGTGCTGCAAGAGATGGAGGGGAATGGTTTTTTGCCTGGTGGGTTTTCGAGTATTATATTTGATGATCATTTGGTGTGTGCAAATAAAAATGGTTTAATAGATGGAAATGGAACAAGGGTTGATGAGCGTACTTATAGTGTTTTGTTGAATGGACTTTGCAGGGTAGGAAGGGTTGAAAAGGCTAAAGAGGTTTTAAGAAAGCTGGAAAATAATGGGGTTATTCCAAGTCAGATATCATATAACATATTGGTGAATGGTTATTGCCATGAGGATGACTTGAATAAAGCTTTATTGACAGCTGAAGAAATGGAACAACGGGGGTTGAAGCCTAGTTATATCACCTTCAATACCTTGATTAATAAATTTTGTGAAACTGGGGAGTTGGAACAGGCGGAGAAGTGGATTAGAAAGATGATAGAGAAGGGTATTTCTCCCACTTTGGAGACTTATAACTCTTTGATTCATGGTTATGGAATGGTGTGTGATTTTGTCAGGTGTTTCGAGATTTTTGAGGAAATGGAAAAGAAGGGGATAATGCCTAATGTCATAAGCTATGGTTCTCTGATAAATTGTCTCTGCAAAGATCGTAAGCTTCTTGACGCTGAGATTGTGCTTGCGGATATGGTAGGTCGTGGGGTTTCTCCAAGCGCGGAAATTTATAATATGCTCATTGAAGCTAGTTGCTCATTGAGTAAATTGAAAGATGCCTTCAGGTTTTTTGATGAAATGATAAAAAATGGAATTGATGCGACTGTTGTGACATACAATACTCTGATAAATGGACTCGGAAAAAATGAAAGAGTAACAGAGGCTGAGAATTTGTTTCTCCAAATGACCAGCAAGGGATATAACCCAAATGTGATTACATACAATTCCTTAATCTCAGGATATGCAATGTCAGGAAACACCAAGAAATGCCTCGAATGGTACGATAATCTGAAGAAACGAGGCTTAAAACCTTCAATTGGGACTTTTCATCCTTTGATCAATTCATGCAGAAAGGAAGGTGTAGTGACAATGGAGAAAATGTTTCAAGAAATGTTAGGAATGAATTTGGTTCCAGATCGAGCTGTATATAATGAAATGATATATGGTTATGCGGAAGATGGAAATGTTTTGAAGGCAATGTCTTTACACCAACAGATGGTTGATCAGGGAGTTGATTGTGACAAGGTGACTTACAACTGCTTGATTCTAGCACACCTTAGAGATAGAAGGGTCTCAGAAATAAAGCATATTTTTGATGATATGAAGGCAAAGGGTCTAGTTCCAAAAACTGATACATATAAAATTCTGGTTAAGGGACATTGTGACTTAAAAGATTTTGATGGTGCCTACATATGGTATAGGGAAATGGTTGGCGTGGGTTTGATTCTAAATGATCGCATCTGCTATCAGCTGATATCCGGGCTTAGAGAAGAAGGAATGCTGCAAGAAGCCCATATGGTATCCTCAGAATTGAGTAGTAGAGTTCAACAACTTGAAAGCTAACAAAGAGTACAGACGACTGTACAATATCAAACTTCACCCCATGAGTGACAGATACAAAGGGAAGAGAGAAAAAAAGTAAAAACTGTGCTGGACAAGGAAATGAGAAATGCAAAGGGATAGTAGATGTAAAAGGATATGTCAAAGAAAGGAGTGTACTGTACGAAAAACAGGATTGTATTGCATCCAGAAAGTGGCTTATTGTTTATGCATAGCAAGCCAAGTCAGGTATCCAGGGCAGAGAAGTTAAATTAACACATCCTGATAATGGTAAGACTATACACAATCCTAATTGCTTACTCACAATTCTTTGTAGTTTTTTGTTATTGATAATTTTAAAGCTGAGTTTAATTAAATGTTTGTTAAAAAAACTATTATAGAAGAATGTAATTTTAAACTCTTATTCATAAACTATTTTAGGGAGTCAGTTGAAATAAGTTAGAAAACAAAATTTGTGGATATATCTTGCATGCTATTTTCTGAAAGGATCAGTGAATGTTATAACTTATAAGTCCAAATAAACTCTTGGAAATGCTTCTTTTGTTGTGTAAAGCAACTGCTCACATTGTTGTCTGTTTGTACTCTGTGGTTTCAGATCTACTAGAAGGATATGATTGGATGGAGGATTTTGGAGGAAGATGGAGGGCATCATTTATTTATTTTTTAAAAATTAAGTTATAAAGTGCTTCTAAAAATAACATATCCGAAATTAAAATATTATATGATCATTTATTATGTTATTTTTATATCTCAAATATACACCAAAATATAGACTTATCTCGCTCTAAAACCATCCCTTGTAAAAACAAGACATCCAAACATACTTCAAGGGTTTGTTTGGTTCAACCAAGGGGAATTGAGGTAGATGAGGTGAGGGATTTTTAATGGTTTTGTGTTTGGTTTAAGTGGAAGGGAGGAATTTTAAATGGTTTTTATGTTTTTTTATTCTCTTCCCTTCAAATTCCTCCAAAATAGAGAGAGAGCAAAATGAACCCTATTAGTGATTTTGGCTCCTTCTCCTCTCCCCCTCCCTCCATTTGTCTCTAACCCAACACACCCTAAAGTTTCCTATGTAAAATGGGTCTAATCCTCTAATGAATTTTAACATGGTGGAATCTATGTAGCGAGGGTTGTCAATTGTTAATATAGTCTGATTTATGATATTGTTAATAAGTTTAAATAAGCAACTCCTGATTTTTCCATACTGCCTTTTTCTCAACATTATTTTGAAGCAACGTATGCTGAAACTATAAAAATAGCATTTACTAGTTTTTTGAGCGCAAAACTTCATTGATGTGTTTAGTAATAAATATTTCACCGGTGAAATGAGAATTAAAGGGATTTATCGAACTATGTATAATGTACTAGTACATGCCCAGATACACTGAAACTTCAAGATTATAATGGACGCAATTTTTGGTACAGGGACCAATGGACATTACATGCTTGAGGGCATTTCTGCTATATGAGGACAAGAAGATTCTAAATTTGTCTCAAAATGTGAGATGAAGTTGTTGGAAAATGAAAGCCTTGAGTGGTGGACATTTTTAATCATAATTATTGCTGATATTTATTTGTGGCAACGAACCTACTAAGTGGGGAAGTTAAGTATAATAATTAATTTGACGATAGGATTTGTTTGGAAGGAAACTTTGTTGCTTAGAATATCAATCTCAGGTCTTTATCACTAGATGGACCGTCATGGATTAATCGATACCTTTCAGCCGAGGTAAAGAGTCCAAATTACTGAGGAATTCAACGTAACAAGGAAGATGAGGTATTCGGCACATGATAACTAGCTAATCCTAAATCGTTTACTTATTAGTCTTGCGCTTACCTCGTGCGAATGGAAGAAAGTTTGCACCAAATTGTTTTCACAATCATGTAGTTTTTTTTTTTCTTCTTCGTATTTTTTTTTTAATCTTTGAAGAGATTTTAACTAACACTATAATTAATTTAATTGATGTCTCGAATTCTGGATAATATGATTTTTTTACACGAATTAAATATATAATTAGTCTCTATACAAAAAAAACAAAAAATTTAATTTTAGTTTTTATAAATTAAAAAAGTCAGTTTAAATCCCTGTAAAATACAAATCTTTTTATTTTACTCTCTGAAATTTAACATTGTTAATAAAATAGTAAAAGTTGACTTTGAGTTTACGTATATAATTAGTCTTTGCGTAGTACGATTAACAAATATTTTGGTTTTTAATGAAATTTATTTTAACTAGTTAATTTATGTTGCATTTTCTCTATATGTTGCAAAACATATCTTTCCATTGATTAGTTTGCTTTCACTATTAATCGATTTAATTGAAGAAAAAAAGTACAACGTGAACTTTTTGTAAGTATCATAACCATTTTTTTTGCATTTTGCAGATATTAAATGAATTTATTTTTATTAACAACGATTAAAATCAAATTTATTGTATTTTATAATAATTAAATTAATATTTTTATGGACTAGTTGATGTAAGCAAAAAGTCATTTTTTATGGACTAGTTGATGTAAGCAAAAAGTCATTTTTTATTATTTCATCAAAAAAAACTAACAATGTTAAATATTAAAGAACGAAACAAAAATGATTATATTTTGTAGGATCTTAAACTAAAAATCTTATTTTGTAAAGACAAAAATTAAATTTCTTACGTTTTGCAATGAGTAATTGTATATTTAAGTTTTTTTTCTAAATAGTCTAGTGAATATCGAGTTCGAAATTTTGATCTTTGCAAATCAATATAACTGCAACAGTGGGGAGAGCCATGAATTAATATTAGAAAGACATCATTAAAATTTTGAATGTATCTAAATTAAATACATCACTAAAACCCCTTTTTTGTTAGTAATTTTATAAAACAAACTAATTAATAATAGATAAATTTAAAGACTACACTATGAAAGATATATTTAAAGATTAAAATGATTAATAAAATGTATATTTTTAACTATATTTTATGTAACATTTATTTAGTAATTGATTAGCCATAGAGTTATGTCATATAATAACAAACAATATAACAAAATGAACATTGGAAGACATGACACAAATTGGCGTTCACATAACATCAATCTTTCGGACTGCATAGTACGACTCTTTGCTTTTCCATGTTTTGTACCCTAATCAAATTTACATTTAAAATAATCAATTCATGACAACAGCAATACATCCAGATTTTCCATGTTGTAATTTCAAGAGAAAAAGTGAAGCTTTGTCTATATCAATTGTCTTTATGTTCCCAAATTATAGACAAGAGAAGAAAGCTACTATTGTTTTTGAGTTTCGAAAAAATCTTTTGAAAACAATTATGCCACCGAAAATATTATTGGATTGAGTCGCGGACTAGGTCGCTCTCTTTAACACGTTTCGAGGCACTGTCCAAAATTGTGCAAGATAGACTATCAACCACGAAGTCCTCAGGATAAAACAGCTCAGATACTCTGTATCAGAATTCTACTGCACTGTAGAACACCGTTCTAGAATTACACCATCAATATAACAGTCGTACGACTGACACTCAAATATGGCACTAAGACCACTCGAAAGAAAGAGAAGAAACAGTAAGAAGAGGGAGAAGTGAGAAAACCCTCAGATACGGAGAGTTTTTTATGTGATTTTCCAACTGAGGAGAACCCTCTATTTACAGAGGAAATCTGCAACTAGATCTGAGAAAATCATGGATCATCAGAACGTGCGCTCCAAGCCCCCAAAACGTGCGCTCCAAACTTAGGGATTTGACTCTGACTTTTGACCGGACAAAAAGGAAAATGTGAGACCAAAGATTAAGGTTTTGACTGGACAAAAACAGACGCACGAATTCAAGGAGGAAGACTGGATCAGATATGACTCGGTGGAGAGCAGTTACGTAATTAACGTTTCAATTAAAGATAAAACGCAAGCAATCAGTTAATTAAAATGATTAATTAATTTTCATGCAAAAATAATAATAGCCAAAGCCAAGCCAGACGCAGCGCGCGTGTGTGGTAGTCAATATTGCTTGTTCTCCCTCCACTTTATATACCCTACTTCTCAATTTTTTCAATTCACAACAACACTAGCTTTCATAAATGTCATCATTATTTCAAATAAACTTTCATTAAAGCATCATCATTTCCAACAGGTACCATCATATCATATTGAGAGGCTAAAGGAACTAGGTAGTTAAACGATTTCCACCAATCCTGCATTAGTGCGCTTCATCTATCTAACTGTTCGAAGTATTACCACAATGCTTCAATTTGTAAAAATTCCATTCATACACTTAAATGTAATACTAGTAGCTTTTTATCAAAATCACATCATAACGCCTAAATAACATTTGAAAAATAAAACAATTGTATTTCCAACTACTTACATAATTCAGAACAATTTTAATTTCATTTTCAACCTTGTAAAAATGATTTGGATGAACATGCTGTATTATCAACTATTCAATTACAAAACCTACAAAGTGCATAAACAAAGTGCATAGTTGGAATTTCAGTGAGTTCTTGCTAAAATCATGTGTCTACACTATGATTTCGCCAAATTCACCTTCAATCCGAAGGTTCCAAACATGTACAAATTATAATCACCCCATATAAACAAATCACCACAAGCTCAATAGTTTGTCATCAGCACAAGATAAAATTGTCACAGCAAACACAATTAGATCAATAAAGTCCACATTATTATCAAAATTAAAAAAGTGCATTACCCTAAACCGATTAAAGAAAACAGTAACTCATGCTAAAAGATAGAACAGAAAAATTACAACAAAAATTCAAAGAACATTGAGGATATCTTCAGCACCACTGAAAGTGAAAGCACCACCTTCCTCCAAATTGAAAAACTTAACGACTCCATCTTCAGCCAACAAAGCATAACGTCTTGACCTAACACCCAAACCAACAGGTTTATCGCTCAAATCAAGCTCACACCCAATCGCTCTCGTGAAATCACCGTTACCGTCCGACAAAAGAACCACTTCATCATTCACCTTCAAATCCTCCTTCCACGCTTTCATCACGAACGCGTCGTTCACTGAAATGCAAGCGATGGTGTCCACTCCCTTCGCTTTTAGCTCCGATGACTTCTCCACGAATCCCGGAACGTGTTTCTGTGAACACGTCGGTGTGAAAGCTCCCGGAACGGCGAAGAGAACCGCCTTTTTGCCTTTTGTTAGGTCTGAAAGTGTGACCGTTTGCACTTCTCCGGCAGCATCTAGGTAGGAGAAGGTTGACTCGGGAAGCTTGTCGCCGACGGAGATTGTGGCGGAGATTTTGGGGGAAGAGGAGAATCGGAGAGGTTTGGGGTGGAGGCGGTTGAATTTGAGGGGGAGGGTAAAATTGGAAGAGAGGGTTTTGGTTTTGGGGGATAAGAGTGATGTGGTGGTGGCAGAGGTTAGGAGTCTAGAGAAAGTGAGAGAGGTTGCCATTGTAAATTGAGATGAGTGAATAGTGAAGGAAAGATGTTTGTGGAAATGGTTGAATGAAGAGAGTGAAGATGAATCTTGTTGTCTTAGCGTCACCACAAAACTAGGTTAGTTGGCTGGCTGTTTAATTTTCTGCCAGGTACCCTTTCTAGAAAACATCTCAATTTTTTGCTAACAGCTTTTTTTAGGACACAGTAGAGAAACAAATTTTATTTTTTTTTAATGAAAAAAATAAGATTAATGATTTTTGACTGAAAAATACGGAATTATTATTGTTTTTCTTTTTTACGTCAATAATTATTAGAGTTAGTTCGTATTTTTTTTTAGTTTGGTAATAAAAGTAGCATATACTAAATATTTCGATTATTATTATAGGGAAAAGAATTTAAATCTTACTTATTATTATAAATAAAAGTTGACTTTTTTAATTAATATTTTTAAAATATTTTTATTTTAACAAAAAAAATTAAAATCAGCTAAGTTTATTACTTTTGATTAATATTTTTAATATATTTTTGTGTTAATAAAAAATATTTAATATTAATAGTTGAATGTTTGATATTTAAAAATAATATTTACACAAATATTTTTTTTTTATAAAAAAGCTAACCAATATATTGAATTTATATAACAATGTCTTATAAATCGCATTTCTACTGTGCAACTATTTAAATAATATTTTTTTTTATTTATAGGAGATCACATTTTTGGAATGTGATCATGTATAATCTCTTACTGTGATTAAAAATAAAAATTTTATAATTTTCTTTTAAAAAAGAAACTATATATTAAGAAAAATAAAATCTATTTAAAAAGATAATTTAATAAATTTAAATTATATTTAGTATAAAATTTAAAAAACTAATTACACTTATTAAATTTTTTAATAGTTATAAAAATAAATATTTTTATTTATAATAATGATCAAATAAAATATTAAATATGTAACTTTTGTTATCTAAACCGTAATTACGAAATATTGACAACAAATTTTAGTAAATGTAAAAATTATTTTTCACATATTATCTGTATTTGAGATAATATTGATTGACTCTCGTATTTGTGGAATATTTTTATTAGAAAATGATATTGTTGATGAATTGTGCAATAATATTAAATACTCCTTTTTGGGTGAGTTTTATATGTTTCCAAAAGGCTTTTTTTTCTATTAAAAGAATACATTTATTTATTTACGAAGAAAATGAAAGTAAGATGACAACGGGGTTAGGTGGAAATCGATGAGTTCAAGAGCAGAGGTTATTGTGTATTTTTTTTAAATCATTTTCATATCTTGTAATTGTCGTACAGGAAACGGGGACCCCGCCTAGGTATAAGATGCCGAGCATATTTTTGGAGCAACAGAATTTTTTTTTAGTTCTTTTCAGTCAGAGATGTATTTCTTGTTTTTATTTCTTTTTTTAATTTTTTTTCAACCCATAAATATTAATTTAGATAAATGTTAATATTTTTATATTAATTTTCTTGTTACAGATTGAAATTTTTAAATAATATAAATTAATTAAGATAATATTTATTATTTCTATAAAATAAAAAATAATTTTATATCGTGGTGTTAGATTTAACATTATAATATCTGATAATTTTTTACTGCATTTTTATATTGTAAAATTTATTTTTGAATTGAAAGCTACAGTAGACTATCTCTTATATAAAATTTAATATCATTTACAATTAAAAATAATCTAAAATGTTATGTGAAAATGGTCGGCTGTAAAAATCGATTTAGCTGATATCCGATAGCTGAATAAAGGCTAACTGAATTGGGTTTGGCATCGTATTCAAGAAACTCTCCAATAAAATTGTCTAGTTGTTTCCCAACAGTTTCAATCATGAATCGTGGACTTGAATTCAGAAAGGTATATTGAACAGATACACCATAGAATTAGAATGGATCTCTCGTTATCATTGCAGCAAAACTCCAAGAATGAGTGTGTGTGTTCATCAAACGACCATGAACCTTGTTACATCGCACACTCCATATATTTTGGATCGAAATTTTGAAAAATGGAGTATTGGTTTAGCTTCCTTAAAGACTACACTACCAAACACTGCCATATGCTGTTTAATAATGTGCACCCGTGCGGGACTTGCTTGTGATAAAATGTTCCGTTAGGCAAAGAGCATTGTTGACATCTGTTTTTTGGAACTGCTCCCTCAATCTGAAACTCGATCTCATCCTCCTCGTCATCAAGAGTTAACTTTTCCATTAGAGGTGAGCTATTAGGGAAAACAATGGAAATGATAGATATGTGTGGAAATAGGCTACACAAAATTGAAAAATATTAAGTTTTAATTATCTTATTACATGTCAATGAATTTAAGTTTTTCTTTAAAAAAAAAAACTTAAATTCTGGCTTATTATAAACTTTTGAAAATATATATACCGCTTATTAAAAAAATGTTACTAAAATTAAGTGTTTCGAGGGGTATACCCAAATAATTTTTCTTTAAAAGTGGGCAATCCGAGCTCCACTCTCCCTTGTTTCATTTTTCCCTTTTCTCTCTTTTCTTGTCTCTCTTAACTTCACACTCACACTCTACATTCATCACCTCACCTCCCTTCAGCCACATACGCCGTCATTGTGTCCGCCGCCCCTGCGCCGTGTCGACCACATCTTCCTCCGCTGGTCTTGTCCTCTCCCTTAACTTTACCCGTAAGCCTAGCTAACCAAGTTCCTTAACCAGTTGATTAATTGCAATCTCTCATAACATCGTATTTGCTAGGCTTACTCTCATTTACATTTCAAAATTTCTTCATGAATGATGCACTTGACTTAGTCCTTGATATTATGCTCACTGACAAAGCAGTGATGGCTATTTTTTGCTTGCTTTGGTTGATCACGTTTGCATAGCTCAAAAGAGATTGATAAAGTCAAGTGCATAAATAATTATTTATTTAAAATATTTTAAATAGTTAACACTATTTTTTTAAAATTATAATAAATAAATTGTAAATAGTACAAAATAATTTTAGTTATAATAATAAGAGTAAAAATTGAAGGAAAATGATAAGTTGTAAGCTAATATGTTATTTGAATTTATTTATCTAAAAATGGTATTATAATTTATATGTTATAAATTCATTTTTTGACCTTACCTAACATAACCAAAGTCTATTGGATTTAGGAAAATATTTGATGTAGATTCAAACACCAAATCAACATTATAGATAGAAAAGTATATGTGTATAAAAATTAAAGATGTATTGTTGAATTTATTGAGTTGGATCATCTTCCATTAAATCATTAACTACTGCTAGTCACGTGGAGGAAAATATTCATGAGGATAGGTAAATAAAATTTGACGATTGTTCTTATAATAATATTTTGAGTAAAATTTAGTTTAGTCATGAGAAAAACAGTGAAATCTAGTTTAATGAATGATATAATAAATAGTACTTTTAAGTTTTGAGAAAATAAAATCAGACAAATTAATCTTTATCTTTTATTATTAAAAAAATATAATTAAGTCATCTACGACAATTAAAAAGAGATAATTTAATTCCAACAACATAAAACATCTATGAACGTTATATTATGAATTCAAACTCATAACTCCGCAATTATATATAATTTTTTTGTGGTAATTATACTACCATATATATATATATATTATAATAAAAAACAATACTATAATTAAGAAAATCAAAATAATACATAAGTAAAAAATATACTATAAATAAAGTGGCATGCAAAATGACGGAGAAGAAGAGTTTCTAGAAAAAAGATAAAAGAACATGATGATGGAGATGTGCACGCTGCAATACAATATTGGTTGAATTAATTCAGTATTTATTAATAGTTGAATCCTAGCATTATTTGTGAATTGTGAGTATATTAATGAGAGAGAGAAAAAAGATAAATAATTGAGTAGTTAAATATTAAATAATTCTTTATATTTTTCTATTTTATAAATGAATTAGCAAATACTTTAAATAAGTTTAACTATAATTTTTCGCACACTAACTGATTAGATTTTTGTTGTTGATTTGATAATGAAAATGTCTTATGAACACAATATTTAGACAAACACACAAAAATAATAATAATAAAAATAATAATTACGTGATATAGTTTTTAAATAATTAAATTATCTTTAATAATACGGGCACCGTCGACTATAGTTTTCTTTTATTAATTAGTCACACTTAGATAGGGACAAAACCAAAAATATATTAAATGGTAGATTACACTCTTTGACTGTATACTTGAACATAAGTGAGATGTATTGAATATTTTAATTTGGATCATTTGATAAGAGTTAAATTTTTCTTTCATAGAAGACTTTACTACTTGAAGAGCTTCGTTAGCTTTTTCTTTTGTAATATGCATCATGTCATATGATTTTTTCAATGTGTTTTTTATATTATAATTTTTTGATGGAAATTGAAACTAGAAACCAAATATATAAATTAAAATTAGACTCAGTAATATAAAGATGACACAAAATTGTAAATACAGAATTATAAACTTACATTTTTCTTTCTTTAGATTCATTTGAATTTATCATCTCTTACAAATAATTATTCAATAACTAATGATATTCGCAAATTGTGTATAATGTTTTCCTATTTTTATTTTAAAAAACTATTCAGCTTTCTTAAATTTGTTTGCTCTTTAAACTTTCTTTTTTAAAATTACAAATTTTACATGTGATTGACCTTTACTTTTTTCATATTAGACTCAATGTTAATTTAATTTTTTTATTTTCAACTCTTTTATACTTTGTTTATATCCGCTAAATAACATATTGTATATGTATGTGAAGTTATATTTTTAGGATGTAGGCATAGGCATATAATATATGATGTACTTAGAGTTACATGTGTCACTGAATTTCATTGAAATTAAACTTTCTTATTTTTTATATATTTTTTTTAAATATAAAGAGTTTTGAACTAGTCTTTTAAATTATTTATATTTATAAAATTAAATTGGTAAAATTTAAGTTGTCTTTAAAAAATTGTCATAATCAATTAAAATCAGCTAAATGTATTTTATTGAATATGTAAAATTTAAAATTCCAAAGAAAAAAAAAAGTGAAATACATGTAAGTAATTTTAATAAATTATGACTAATTTATCCACAAATTTTCAAATTCCATGGAGAATTTACTTAACTGAATTTTGTTACGGTGTTAAATTTTGCGAAACACACAAGCATACCTTTACTCCAATTCTTAACCGATTTTGGTTACAGTAGTTAATAGTTATAAAGAGCTATCCATATATGGCTCTGCGCCACATGTCTGCCCGTTAGCATCAACAAACCTGCGTGCTTGAACAATACTTTGTAAATGCGAATATTCGCCGCATGCATTCACCAACCCATTTAACTAACAAAAAGATTCACGAGTCATAAACTTTTTTCTTTTATAGGTTCACCAGACAAATAAACAACACAAAAAACAAAATGTTCACGATGCATTACGTGATATCTCTCCAGGCTCCTGTAAAAAATAACCACAGGCGAGATAAAAAAATAACAACGATGAATATTATAATGAAAAATTAAGGTTCGTAAAAAAATTGAAGGCGAAATTAAAAAAATTAAAACAATAAGAAACTGAAAAATCCTTACCCAAAATTCATCTGTACATATTGGTCCAATAAAAACAATAAAAAAGTTTCCTTATTAAAACATGCATGCATTTAAATGAAAAAAAAAAACAGAAAAAAAAAACTGCCATCACACAAATTAAAATACTAAAATATTTTTAATCGAAACTTTTTTATTTTAGAAAATGAACAAAAAATTTCTAAATCTTTTTCAATATTTTAATATACAATTAAAGCACGAAAGCGAAGGCCAATAACATACTTTTATCAACTAAATACATTAATTAAATAATTAATTAATTTTATATTCGGACATATTCATAATAATTTTGTAAAATCAAACACAATAATATTTTTTTCAAACACTAAAAATAAATAAAGAACAATATTTCACACTCGAACTTACACTCTATTATATGAAATGCGCTTACAACCATGATTTAAAGTTACTACTTTTTAAATAACTCATAAAAAAAGAGAACAATAAAATGTAGGAAATAGCAAATGAATACAAGCTAGTAAAGATAAAATTAACTAATTAGATTTAGTTACTCATTTTGATTTTACTAAAAAGGAAAATAGGATCCCCAAACCTAAAATTAAGAAAGTTGATGGGGACTATAAATAACTCATAATCAGTTGTCTGAGCCTCGCACACAACGCAACACAAAGTGTTAACAACTTCTTCTTCTTCTCCTTCAGATCTCAATCTCTTATTTTCTCTCAATTCACATCCATGGCTTCTATTACATCCATCAAGGCCCGTCAGATCTTCGACAGCCGTGGTAATCCAACCGTCGAGGTTCGTTTTCTCTCTTTCATTTTCATTTCGATACTTTCAATGTCTCTATTAATCTCTGATCTATGATTTCTCGTTATTTATTTTTATTTATTTTTTCCTTTAGTTTCATTTTCATATTCTGTTTTAAATGTTGTTTTTGAAGATTGAAATTGAATCTGATGATTTATTGATTATGATTACTATGTAGGTTGATATTACTGTCTCCGATGGTACTTTTGCTAGAGCTGCTGTTCCTAGCGGTGCATCCACTGGTATGTTTCACTCTTGGCTCTCCAGTTTCTTTTATTGATCACTTTAATTGTTGTTTTAGTTTATTCTAATTGAGAAGGTGCAGTTGTTATGCTAGAAAATCACAATCGTTGATTTTTTTTTTTAAATTTTTTATATCTTGTTCGTTTGGTGCAAAGCATGTTGGATCGGTTCATGTATACATTGTTTAATTTTTTTTAAAACAAATTATTATTATTAGGGATTTACGAGGCCCTTGAGTTAAGAGATGGAGGATCTGACTATCTTGGCAAAGGTGTATCAAAGGTAAATTTCATCTCTCATCCGTTATTTACTTCCTACTTGGGAAAATAACCTTAAACTAACCTCACATATATTTTAAAATAGATGGAGTATTGTTGTTTTAAAATTATTGACGTTTTATAAATTCATTTTTGGAGAAATACTTATGATCTGTTTTTTACCTTATAGTTATTTTGTCCATAAATACACACATACACAAGTTATTTATTTATTTTTAATTTGTGTTGATGTGCACTGATTTTAAACATCAACAAATATGAAATTGAGGGAATAATAAAGTGTGAAAGGTTGACATGCTGATTGATTTATTAGTGTATTATGCTCACCTGATCCTTTTCTGGCACATGCAGGCTGTTGACAATGTGAACAGCATCATCGCCCCGGCATTGATTGGAAAGGTTTGTTTGAATTTGATTTGCATTCAAGTTTTCACTGATTTGTTAATTATGCCCATTATATCATAGTTCACTGAATGTAAACTTCTTAAATTTAAGATAAATTCCATTACCGGAGCTTCTTTTAATTGAGTTACTTGCTTTTGTGCAATGAACAGGATCCAACTCAGCAGACAGAAATTGACAACCTTATGGTT
>NC_021162.2:71573253-71576193 GCF_000331145.2 Cicer arietinum
AGCAGCTTGATGGAACTGTTAACGAGTGGGGTTGGTGCAAACAAAAGGTGCTTAGAAAACTTTCCTTGTAATATATCACTTATCACTTATAATCGATTCATATATAATTCTGATGTTTTACTTTGTTTGTTTCAGCTTGGGGCAAATGCCATATTGGCAGTGTCGCTTGCAGTGTGCAAAGCCGGTGCTAGTGTCCTAAAAATTCCACTTTACAAGGTAGTATAATTTGTCCAGGAACTGTTGTACTAAATTATACTAATCTGTTGGCTGTACCCGTGGTTTGCAATAGAAACAAATTATTTACTAGATGACAATCTTCTATTCATCTATTTTTTTACATTCAGTATTTAGAACATGGTAACTAGAATAGATGTAACCCATGTAACTCTACTGTTAAATTGATTAAAACCAACATTTTACAATGATTACTAGAATAGATGGTGGAATTTTGTTAATTCCTACAAAGGTGTTATCCCACCTCCCTCAACATAGTTGCACTCACCCACAAACTCACCCCAGTTTTCGTGTGTCCTTCATTTTTGGTTGACACTTTTTGTTTTTATTGTTATGTATCTGAATTCTTCATGGCCATTATTTGGGTGCAGCATATTGCAAACATCGCTGGCAACAAAAACTTGGTTTTGCCTGTTCCCGCATTCAATGTCATTAACGGTGGATCACATGCAGGAAACAAACTTGCCATGCAGGCATGATTTAAGAGACCATTATTTTGTGTTTGTGTGTGTGTGAGTTTGAGAGAGAGAAAACATATTGAATTTCTGATATGTAATGAACATGCAGGAGTTTATGGTTCTTCCCGTGGGAGCCACCTCTTTCAAGGAAGCCATGAAGATGGGTGTGGAAGTCTATCACCATCTGAAGGTCAGTTTGCATCTTACACTCATTTACCTCTTTTAAAGTGTATTATCTAAATTTGTCAAACTTCAATAATACCTAAATGGAAGCTCTTCCATCATTCAATTGCTTAGCTTCGTTTTTTTACCAGTAATTGGGTGCTTTTACTGGAAACATAACATATATGAAAGTTTCCTGTATCATGGCCTGCCAGACCTGGTGTCTATCTGCATATGCTTCTATGCCTTGATGGCTCTTGGACTTGATTGTATAGCTATACCATCGTGTTTTTGTTAGTTATTAATGTTGGATTATGATGTGATTTCAGTCTGTGATTAAGAAGAAATATGGTCAAGATGCAGTAAATGTTGGTGATGAAGGTGGCTTTGCTCCCAACATTCAGGTAAATGATGCTTTTTAATTTGTTTCTTTTTATGCATTGTATTTATTTACCTCTATCTTTTTTTTTTTTGCCTGTTGCTGATGGGGTCTGGGTGTTCAGGAAAACAAGGAAGGTTTGGAATTGCTAAACACTGCCATTGCCAAAGCTGGTTACACAGGCAAAGTTAGTTTTTTTTTTCCCTTTTATCAAAATTCTTTTTAGGTGCTTTGGCTTTTCAAATGTCTTCTTTTAAGCGAGTTTGACATTTTGTGTAATGTTGTTAGGTTGTTATTGGAATGGATGTTGCAGCTTCCGAGTTCTACAAAGAAGACAAATCATATGATTTGAACTTCAAGGAAGATGTGAGCTCTTATTGTTTTTTTTATTGTAGTACTGCTAATTGTCACCTGTTGGTCTAGTTGGAAAGTTATGGGGACCGGATATCTAATCTAATTCCAGTAATATTAGAATAATTCTCAATTAAAGAAACTGATTCATGTCACCTAGACTCTCACTCTCAAGAAGCAGAATATTTAAGGAAAACACATGATAGCAAAGAAAAATGTAAATTAGAGATTTTTCTAACTAACTGCTAACCTCCCTGCCTAAAGATCTTGAAAACCTTAACAAAGTTTCTGTCTACCTTTACTTCCTTTTCTTCAAATTAATTCTTACTTACCCCAATGAACTTTCCCTTTTCACACTTTTGAAGCACATCATTATCTAAAATATTCTCCATTTTGTCCTCCTTAAACCACATAGTACCAGGGGTTCTATCAAATAGCAGCTCTTATGGTAAACACATGGGTATAAAAAACCCACTCCCTTTTGCTGCCTTGGGAGCCATATAGTATAAGCTGGTAACATTTATACTGATGCATATTAGATTATTTATCTCTTTTGCATTTGCTGTTTGACAATCCAGAATAACGACGGCTCACAGAAGATCTCTGGGAATGCTTTGAAAGATCTCTACAAGTCATTTGTGGCAGAGTACCCAATTGTTTCAATTGAGGATCCTTTTGACCAGGATGACTGGGAGCACTATGGTAAGATGACCGGTGAAATTGGTGCCAATGTACAAATTGTTGGTGATGATCTCTTAGTTACCAACCCCAAGGTCTGCATATTATCCATAACTCCGACCCCTTCCCTCCTAAAATGTTTTTATTCTGTTGAGAGACTAGAAAGACTGTCCTTTGACATGTTGCTTTTTGCATTTTGTCCACAGAGGGTTCAGAAGGCAATTGATTCAAAAGCATGCAATGCTCTTCTGCTCAAGGTAACTTTAATTTTACCGGTGAATATTATATACAGAAGTTATTGGACCTAGGTAGATAAATGTATTGATACACTATCGCTTGACATAAATGAAACAAACAGGTCAACCAAATTGGATCTGTGACTGAGAGTATCGAAGCCGTGAGGATGTCCAAAAAGGCTGGATGGGGTGTCATGACCAGCCACCGAAGGTTTGAACTTTGTCAAATGCAGATGGCTACTGAAAAACTATTTTACAACTGTCATGTAGTTTCCAAGGCGATGTAGGACTAACATTCTTATATTTTGGTTGCAGTGGAGAGACTGAGGATACCTTCATTGCTGATCTTGCTGTTGGTTTGGCAACGGTATTGTCTTTTATCAGTTTAACAATGTGCTATGAATCTATGACCATCTCAAGTCCCTCCCCCCCCCCCCCCCCC
>NC_021162.2:71576239-71597695 GCF_000331145.2 Cicer arietinum
CCCAACACCATGTCCAATATAGTAACATTCGTTTTTGTTAATTGTATCTTTACAGGGCCAAATTAAGACAGGAGCTCCATGCAGGTCAGAGCGTCTCGCTAAGTATAACCAGGTTAGTGTTTGTTAGTTATGTTAACTCAGTTGTTAAGATTAAGCCTTATCTAAATATTTGGAGCTCACTTTGCAGCTCTTGAGAATTGAGGAGGAGCTTGGTGCTGAAGCAGTGTATGCTGGAACAAACTTCCGTACCCCTGTTGAGCCCTACTAAAGCTTTGAAATTGGAACAAGCGGATATCAAACCTGAGTTTGAGCGATGAGATTTGGCTGCGGGGTTTTGGTTAATAAATTATAGTTAGAATACTAGTCTTGTTTTAAAAGACTTGATGGCAATAATTTTGACCTCCAATTGATGGGGCCGATAAGTGCTGCCCTGGATTTTTTAAGTTGTTCTTTTTAATGATATTTAGCTTTGATGCTTGCAGCCTAATTTCAGTTTCACTTCTAATTTTCATCAAATATTTAACAACACTTTTGTTTGCTACGTTAAATTATTTTTTTATCAACAATGATCTGGCAGATGCCACCAATTTTGTTTGTCTGTTTCGAGAGGAACTCTTGGGCAACAAGATATCTTAAAACACAGCCATCAAACAATCGAACTATGTATGGTTTTAGTTTTATTTTATAGATGGTTAAACTGCAATTCAAAATTGTTTATGGCTGTAAAGTTTATAGAATGGTATGTTAAATAAAGTTTGTGTTGCTGCAAGATGAGCAAGAAGATTGGGTTTGTGGTTTTTCCAAATTTTGGGGTCATGTGTTTGTGTTGGAGTTGTGAGAGCCTGGGAGGTTATTTGAGGCGTAAGGGATAGATAGATCTGGTGGTGGTGGAGGTAGGTAGGTAGGTGCAGTAAATCAATAATAGGATGGAAGAGGGTAGGTGGTTCTTTGGAGGCAGGTGGTCCTTCGTTGATTTTATACGAACGTTGTACGACTCAAATAATCTTTGATGAGGTTGTAATCTCTTTTCTTTCGCCTTCAACCTTTCTTTATATCAAGTGCTAATAATAATAAGCAACGCCGTTTACTTTACGATAGTAATAAGTGACAATTATTTCCGTTATATTATTACTCTTGCTATATTATGTTTGTTTTCTTCTCACTAGCCAATAGCTATGATTTGTGCAATCAAACTTTCCTCCACTTGTTTGGTTGGCTATACGAATATTATAACGTCGTGAATTTTTGTCATTTATTAGGTATACATATAGTTAGATGAATTTGGGTCATTTATTAGGTATACATATAGTTAGATGCATTAATTTTTTTTTATTTTTTTTATTTTTTTATATTTCATTGAAGAGTAGTAGTTTATAAGCTATTAACACTCATTTTACTATGAATTTATAACTTATAACTGTACTATTTTTTACAAGCTATTTTTTAAATTTAAAACTTATAGTTTTTTCTAACAATTTTACTCTTATTATTTTTACTAAAATATTTTTTATTTTTTATAATTTATTTATTTCCAATATAATTTCAAATAAATAAACTAGTTATATATGTAATTAATTTAAAATATAAAAAAACTAGTTAAATAAATAACATGTCTAACAAGTGTCTTTAGGACATTATTTAATAGTATAAAAAGTAATTTTTCATTAGAAGTTGAATATTTAACTTTTAAATGCATAATTAGTTTAATTGAAAACCTTAAACAATATCCTTAAGAGACTCGTTAGAAATAAGAACAATTTGAAAAGTTCCATAGTCTTAAAACATAGGATGAAACAATTGCCAAATAACTTTTTTAAATATGTGGTCATAAGTTCGATTCTAGTACTGTACATATTAATTAAGTTAATTGATTAGTTAGATAGTTAGTTATTTTTCATTGACTATATAAGTTTTATATTATTTTATGTAAATCAATCTATTATTATTCAATATAATTTTTATTTTACTTTTATTTACTTTTCTCTTCTCAATAATTTCTATAAAAAAAATAATATAATATGATATTTGATAAATTATTATTCTATTACATGTTTTCTCAAGGATTTAAAAAAAAAATTCATTGATTTATACCCTTCTATTGTTGTTGAATTCTTGAAATTTGTTATCAAGATTCTAAGACAATCATCTCCATCTTACAACTATGTTTCCGACCCAAAGACAGGGAAACTTAAACCATCTCAATGGAATTGCAAATGCATATTAAACATATTTACACAATAAATGGTTCTAATAAACCCAATTCAAAGATTGGATGGGATTGATATTCTAGAGTCGTGTGTACTTCATAATTGGTTGCTCTGTGGGCTTTTAGAATTTTTTAGAAAATAAAAATCTTTTGAGATATAACGTATTAAAAAGAAGAAAAAGCTACATACATGTTATTCAATATCAACATCTTTAAAGCTAGGAGTTAACAAAGATTCACATGTGATACATTCGTCTTGGTCTCTCGTTTATTGAAGTTTTGAATTAATTGTGCAGACCCAAGTTAAAAAAAAAAAAAAAGAAACATTTGAGAGTATTGAAGATTCTCTCCAACAAAAAATGTCAAATGCAACAAAAAATTGGTGAGGTTCTTCTTACATGATACTAGTTTAATTCACATTCTAACTTCTATCTATAAAAATAATAATGGATAGTTATGCAAAAACTTTATTGTTTTTAGATTAAATGACATTTTAGTTTCTACATTCCTATAAAATTTTAATATTTTGTTTATAGTCCCTATAGTTTTTATAAATAAATAAAAAATTGTCCTTCAAAATTTTCTATTTTTAGTTTTGATCTTTTCTTTTAAGTCAACTCATATGATTATATGAATCCTTCAAATATTTGAATGATTGTTCGCAATAATATTTAAAACATTATAAATATTGTGTTTACAAAAGTTTATAACTTTTTAATAAGAGATGAATTAAATATGAACTTTTAAGATTTTGACCCTTAAAATATCATATTTAAATTATCTTTTGTTAAACAGATTAAATTTTTTAAGAAAAATTCTTATAATGTTCTTAATATATGTATTTATAAAAATTCATTCAAAATTTTGATGGGTACACACGAAAAGCATAAAAAAATTTATGACTAAAAGTTAAAGAATTTTGTCATAAGAACTAAATATAAGTTTTGAAATTTTTAAGTGAGTAAAAACTTATTTAATCTTTATTCTTTTTAGCCTAGTAGGTATCAACATTTTAACTTCTATCCCTATAGATGATTTAAGCAAAAAAAAATAATTATTTCTAGCCTTATTTGATATTTTCATATTCATTTTAGTCGTTATATTTTCAATAATTGTGTATTTTGATTTTTCCATATTATAAGTATATTAAGCACATCTCAACTTATCAGGAATATTAGAGATATTAGTAAGTTGTACAAGTTAAGTACAATAATTTGTTAATTATTTATATTAGTATGTTGTTTCTCATTAGTTATACAAATCTTATGAGTTATTTGATATAAATCATTGTCTCATTATCATTATTCAATATGACTTTCATTTTAATATTTTCTACTTTTTCTATCGTCCATAACTTTTATAAAAAATAATAATACTTTAATCAATGTGTAAGGCTTATGAAAGAGTATTTGTTTGAAGTACGGGGGTGTAAAAAGAAAAATTAAACCAAATTGCAAAACATAACTTATTTATAAAAAAAAAAAAATTAAACTATTTTTTCAAAAATAGTTTATTAACCGGACTCATTTTAAAAAGCTATAACTGAACTTGTTTTCAATTCGAAAAAATTGAATCAAAACTATTCTCAGTTTAAAAAAATTAAAATTGAATTTATTTCTTAAGAAGTAATTATATAAAATTTGACTTATATGAAAAAAAAAACTATATACATAAAACAATCGTGTTCAATTTTATACAAAAACATATTTGTTTGATATAATATATATTATAACAATTCAGTTCAATTCGAACAAGTAAAACTAACTTAAAACCAATTCACTGATTTATAGAACTAGTTCGGTTAGATTTAGAACAATAAACCAATTCACTTATTTTATAGAACCAATTATGTTCGTTTTTTCGAACAGAAAATTCATTCGATTCAACTTTTTCAAATTAAAAATCAATCTTTTTAATTTTGAAGCAATTCTATTTAAGAGTTGAACTTTGTCTTTCCGTAATTTAAAGAGACGTTTTTAAATGACTAGTAAAACATTATTAAATCGATTTTTGACCAACAACATCAAGTATTTGGGGTGCATTCTTCAAAATCAAGTATTGACCATGATTTATACTTTTAGTGATTTGTCAATTTATTATTTTCAGAAATAAACCTCACAACGCTACTATTTCAGAGATTAAACTTGAATTTATCTCAAAAATATTTTCTTAAGACACATACATTTAAAATTTATCCAATATTCATCTTTGTCTTTTATCTTTTTTTATTCATTTTGGTCTTTTATTGTTTATAAATAGTTATTTTAGTTAGTTTAATCTTAATTTTTTCAAACAACCGTATAATTGTTGTCATACATTATTAGGATCAAATACTGAATCAATTATAAATTTAAATATGCAATATTAATAACAATTATATAAAAATATAATAAACTATGATAAATGTCATTTCATTTTAAATGCTTAATATATATTTCAAATCATACGAAAAAAAGTTTTATAAGAACAATCCTATTGTTGAGTTAAATTGATGTTTTTCTAAAGCATATTATCTTAAATATATTGACAATAAAAATATACTAGCAATTGATTAACTAAGATTGTGTAATAATAATAAATAATAATGAAAGAATAGGATTTAGATATGAGAATGCAAGTTGATTGAGTGAATAAAAAAGTAAAATAAAAATAAAAATAAAAAAGCGGAATATAAAAGGTGAAAAATAATGGTAGAGGGAAAGAAAAACATAAAGGTGGAGCGGTGAAGAGAGCGAAAGGAAACCCTAAGTAAGCCAGAGATGGCGGAGCATTTGGCATCGATATTCGGAACAGAGAAAGACAGAGTTAACTGTCCTTTTTACTTCAAGATCGGAGCTTGTAGACATGGCGACCGCTGTTCTCGTCTTCATACTAAGCCCACCATTAGCCCCACTCTTGTTCTCTCCAACATGTATCAAAGACCTGATATGAACCTCAACTTCATCAACCCTACCCCTAATCAACCTCAACCTCCTCAACCACCTCAACCTGAATCTCTTGACCCCGACAAGCTCCAAGAACACTTCGATGTATGCTTTTTTATATTTTAATCCTCCTCTCCCCCTTTTTCATTATTTTTTCACTTTTTCCCTCTCTGATTTTTCAGGATTTTTATGAAGATCTATTCGAGGAGCTTAGCAAATATGGGCAAATTCAGAGTTTGAATATTTGTGACAATTTGGCAGATCACATGGTTTACCTAATTTCTTTAACTTTTTATCTCTCTCTCTCTCTCTCTCTCCCTCTTTCATTCTCGTAACCCTAATTTTGTTGTCTATTTTATTTTATTTTTCAGGTTGGCAATGTATATGTTCAGTATAAAGAGGAAGACCATGCTGCCAATGCCCTAATGAATCTCACTGGAAGATTTTATTCAGGTTCTTAATTTTTCCTCCCTTTTCATCATTTGGTTAGGGTTTTCGGTTACGTTTTATATATATGACTACTTGGTGCATTGTTGTTGTAATTCATTGGTTTTAAAATCTGTTGTCGTGTGAGTTGTTAGTTACATCTATGAACTAATTGATAGATTAAGATTTATAATAATAATGATGGAAAACTATTTTTGAATATATATATATATATTTGTGTGGGTGTGTTTAAATTGTTCGTGTGTGTTAGTTAAGTTAATATTCATATTGGTTTATTGTCAATAGATCGGTCATGCCCAATTGGGTTGGCGTTAGTTCCTTTTGTGTTTACCCTATTGTAGCCACTTTTATTGGTTTTTATTTTACTAATGTTGGGATTCTTTGTGTTTGGGCTTTATCTGATTAAATGTATTTTAATCATGTACCTGGTGCTGCTCTTATTTTCATTTGGTATATCTTTTGTCCGATGTTGCCTTTACTGGTTTTGCATTTTGTTTGGGGAGTTTTATGATTTTTTTATGTTTGGGGTGCCCACAGCAATAATTTTGGTTATCTAAATTAATTAATATGCTACTGAATTGGGTTTTGTTTTGCACGAGATGAGATTAGGCTATTTTTTTTTATAAGCAAGGTGTGGCTATTGTATTATCCATACTTTCAAGTACCCAGAGGTTGTGATGATTATTAAGGGCACAGCATTGAGATATGTTGGAAAATTGATGTTTGATGTACTACTTATGAAACTTAAGCATTGTTTACCATTGCTTGATGGGCCTCTCACTCATCTTTGTTCCTGGTAACTTCTGTTATTGTGATGTAACTTCTGCCTCGGTAATTCTTCTAGGTCGGCCGATCATTGTTGACTTCTCTCCTGTTACGGATTTCCGAGAAGCTACTTGTAGGCAGTATGAGGAAAATGTCTGCAATCGTGGTGGCTATTGTAACTTTATGCACCTTAAGAAGATTAGCAGGTTGGCTTCTTAACTTAGCTCTTTTCATGATGTTCAATAATTTTACGGTACCATTTGTTCTATAACTGTTGCGACCTTAAATCCTTAACTTTAATTTCAGAGATTTGAGAAAGCGATTATTTGGAAGAAGTAGGCGTTGGAATGACCGTAGTGGAAGCAGAAGCCGAAGCCCTCCAAGGAGTCGTAACTATGAGGGACGTTCATATTCTGGCCGTGGTTCTGGTAGAAGGGATTTTGACAGGCCTCATGGCAACCATGGTAGGAGGCAAAGAAGCCGTAGTCCTCGGCATAGAGGAAAACGAAGTAGAAGTCCGGGGGGCAGGGATAGAAGTCCTCCTATCAGAGACAGAGAAAGTAGTGTAGAAAGGAGAGCAAGAATAGAACAATGGAACAGGGAGAAGGAAGTTGAAGATTCTGGTAACAGGGACAATAAGAATAATAATGATTATGAAGAGCCAAGCTTAAAAAATGGCAGTGAGTCTGGTAATCATCAGATATAGCAACACAGTGATTTGACCCAAAATGAAAAGGCCCTGTAATAATTGCTGCAAGTAATCTGGTTTGTTTAGATTTCACCTATCGAGTTGGTTTTAGTTGTTTTTGCTATCATTATATTCTGATTTCTGAACTGTTTTTTTAGATTTAGTATTAATTTTGATATAGTTCGGCAGTGGATATTTCATTTCCGTAGTTGGATGGATGTTCGATGGTAATTATGTTTGGAGATTATCTGGATGAAATAGAGGAAATCATGTATGAATTTTGACTATGTGCATTGTTTAGAGATGTTCAGCATGGGAAACAGTTTTGGTTTTGATCCAACCCTCCCTACAAAACTCTGGGCTCCCTCTAGCGTGTAAAATTATCAAGGGAAGAAGAGAATGTGACGTAAATGTAAAGAAATCATGAACCCCTTATGTGTAAACGGATTGGAATGGATCACAGTGAGTGTGTTTTGCTCATATGATAGAATTGGTGGGAGATTTTCGGGGGATTTTGGAATTGATAATGTACTGAAAATATATCAAATTCAAAGATAATGTTTAAATTTTATCAACACAAATTTGAATGTATTCTTTTAAGTTCTCATAGAGTAAAGAAGCATTGACGTTGCTTTCAAAATCAGTTGTTTTGATGATTCATTTGGTAGAGTAAATCTAGGGATGTTGATATTTGGGTGTACTCAATCATCATAAAAAATTAAACATTGTTTTTAAGACTACATTGTACTTGTGATTTTCTTAGACATAATAGGAGCAAAATAATATATATTTGTTTATAAAAAAAAATGAATAGATGACCAAAATAGGCTGTGCTTATGTAATGTAACTCATTTGCATATTTATAATAGAACATTGTAGTAATATTATTGAAGATAGACACTATGGGGCGAGGTTAACAATCTCCACCATCATCCTCAAACATTGGGTGATTCTTTTTTCTCCGTCTCGCATGAATTGTAAGGTGCTGTACAGGTAAAGTTTAGGTATCAAAACTTTCACCACTTATCAATAGGAGTTGGATCTACCTGGCTATTCTCTTACAAAGTTGCGATTATGAAGTTGGATCTACCTGGCTATTCTCTTACAAAGTTGCGATTATGAATATTTTTGAAAGAGGATTAAATAAAAAACAATGTGAGTTTTAAATTTTTATTGTAATTTTATAATGTAAATTGAATAATTTAATCAGTTAAATTATATTAAAAAATAAATAAAACTTTTTTACTTGATTTTTGCTGAAGTTACATATTTCGTTCCCGTATCAGTACTCATCAGTTTTGCACCCGTACTTCACTGCTAAGTGCTAGGTCCATCGGAGTATGTTCATAAGTTCACCATTTTGAATTGACTATAGAACTAATTTCCGGGATTGTCGGTAAAGTCACACAAATTTACTCATTCGATTACGCGGCCACTCGATTGGGATGTGTCGCACAGGAAACGAGTTGAGGTTCTCTTCCAATGGGTTAGAGCACTAACCTACTCTATCAACCCTCAATTGGCAAACAAAAAAATGGTTTTGCTAAAAAACTAATTGGAAACAAAAATATGATCTGTCAACATATTTGTACAATTGTTATAACGACTTTTCACTTCTATTAACAAAAAAGTTAATAAATTGTTTTATACAAATCATTATTTATCAATATATACGATTTTATTTATATAACCCATTTTTATATTATCTATCGCAAGAGTAATATGTGAATCTGTGATGTGCTAAGGTATAAGTGCTAACGGTATAAATTTTTAACACTGTCCATTAATAACAATTAAACTCATACTTAATATATACAAATTGAATCGCTAAATCAAAAGTGACAAAATTAAATCAAACACATTTTTCAATATTTTCAAAACTAACATGAACTAAAATAGGATAAAACAAACATTTCTAATTCGTAAAACTTTGAAAATGAATAACATTTATTTCGTTGCACTTTTATTACACATATCGTCTGTATTTATAATTAATCCAGCAAAAAATAACATCAATTTCAAAAGCAAAATATGTTAATGAAGTTATTTACATTCTTTACTAATAAAAGAATATTTATATTACTATACTTATTGAAGTTTTATTTTTAAAATAATATACAATATTTGATTAAATAACTACTACAGTTGATCAAACCCAACAGCACATTTGTATATTTTCATTTATCAGAAATGAAAATGGGAGTTAAAACAAACACACTTTCTAAATTTTGAAAATTAAAAGGTTTTCCCAAAATGAAAATAGAAAACGGAAAGATGAATTTTTTTAGGAAACCAAACAAGTCCTACTATATCTCAAACACCCAATCATGTTCCTACCAATACATGGTGACTGGATAGGTAGACGAGGCCATAAACCCAAAGGATCCTCTTTCAATTCGATAATCCAAGTTTAACAATACTCTTAACATCAAAAACATCAGATTGCTTTTCTAAATCAAACTATTTTTTTAGTCACCCAACATCCAAAACAACATCAAGATGCTCACTGTTTAGTCATAAAGCTAACAAACCCTTCACTTGGCACTGTGCTTGGCCTTATTATGAGAACCTAAGGCATCTTCGGTCTTAAATGACCTTCGAGTCAAAATAAAAATTGTGTTAATTGACTTATAGAGAAGAAAACAAAGAAAAAAAATTAAAAGAAAGATGAAGAGGCTAAATATATATAACACGAAATTGTGTTAATTGACTTATAGAGAAGAAAAAATGTAAACGAGAGATAAAGAGGCTATGTATATAACACGAAATCACCTGTTGCAGGGCTTGCAGCTGTAATCCCCATTTGACTTTGGAGTCTGCTGCTTCACTGGCTGCTTATTATTGTTTGCAGCTGCTTTACTAGCGTGCTTAGAAGGGTGTGGAGTATCAACATGGCCACCATTCTTCACACCTGAATAGATCATATTTTCTCGTCATGTTCCTTTCAGTTCTACTTTATTCATAACATGCATTCATGACAAATAGTTGAGCCAAACAAGGTTAAACTAGCAGCCTCACTTTTGTTGTCTATCTATCTTCCATGTTTTGCTTACATTTTACTGTGATTCAACCGAAAGACAATTGTGACAATTTCAACAAGGAGTCAAGAGAATATTGGACATTGGCCAAGTAGTTTAACCCTATTCATTTAAGCCCAACATAGAGTTTGCGGTGAATCACAAGTCACAAGGTAATGCAAAGTGATGAGAGCGTTGTGCGGAATAGCAGTGCAAAATGCTGATATGAACTAATCTGGAACCTTATACATACATCTAGATTACAGTATTCAATATTCATATCATATTTTATATGTTAGTAGTCTAATCCTGAATGAGCAGCACAAGTATCAATCGAGCATACACAAAATCAGTGTCAAACAAGGCTTGGGGGATGAAATCTTAACACACAAGTTTTAAAAAATAAAATAAAACTCATAACAAACAAAGTACAGAGAAAGAAAAAAAACTGACCAGTCTTCTCAGGAGTAACAAATTTTGCCCTCTTCACAGGTACAGGTGTTTTCTTGGAAGAATCAAAAACCCTCTTATTGCTCCCTTCAATCTAAAACAACATTCAAATTAAACACATTCAAAGACAAAATTGAAGCATCATATAGTCACTCATTACCTTCTTCGGTGTTTCCTCATCATCATCCTCTTCATCATCCTCGTCGCTATCGTCGTCATCTTCACTACTTTCTATCAGACCATTTGCCATGGGCTAAACAACATATTACAAAAAAATTAATGAATTACTAAAATCTCCATCAATATAAAATTCAGTGATCAGATAAACCAAGTTCACATCATATGTTAAATAATATCACTAAGAAACGGTACACCAGATTCGATCATTCCATTAATGAATATATTTCAAAATTACACTTGAACCACATAGTTTATAACTCAACTTTACTGACCAAGAAAAATGAGTGAAGGTTTTTGCAGACAATTTGGACAACAAATAATAAAATTGAATTACAATAGATACATTCTACAGTCATAAGTTGTTATCCATTAAATATTCTGTTTTTTCACACCAATTAGTAATTACATAGGTGCCCTGGAATTGTATCTTTACAAAGCAATTCGTTTAATTTTTAACAGCAGCCGAAAATTTAGATAACATCAGACAAATCTGTATATCAGCACACTGCACAGCATCTATTTAGGTGATAAGATTTAAGACAATCTGCTACCCAACATCCATTAGATATTGCAATCTACTTTCTAGATTATATGGATACCTCGTCTTCACTGGAATCCTCGTCAGTGTCAAATTCAGATGACTCTTCATCTTTACCACTAGCACCATTCTCATTCTGTTTTGGATCTGATGTCTTCTTTTCATTAGCTTCGATTACATCAGGTTTGGCACCACTCTTCAACCCGTTCTCAGGTTTCCCTACATTAAAGTTTAGATGAATATAACACAAGAGAAAATGCCAATAGAAAGACATAAGATATGATGGATAGTGAAATAACTTTACCATTGGCAGCATTAATTGGAATATCTTCACCATCAAAATCTAAGAGAAAGATGTTATAATAAGTTGAGAAACCAATAAAACGTATAAATGATAATAATAATAATAATAATAATAATAATAATAATAATAATAATAAATGAAAATTAAGAAGAGTATCTCACTATCAGAATCTTCATCGTCATCAGTAATGATAGAAGAAGAGCAAAGTTAAGGACACAAATATATGTTAGTTAGAAGATACTATAATACATTATTTTGCCGGTATAGAAAACTAGATATCACGGCAACACAAAATACTATTAAAAGGATATGAAACCAGCTCAGATTCTACTTTAAATCCAGTAAAGAAGACACTCCCAAATTTCCAGTTATGTGATAGCTCAAATTCCTTCTCAAATATCAAATCATAAGATATCTGAGGAAATTTTTCTGAAGAAAGTGTTCCAAGAACAAGCTTCTGGTCACCGATCTTCACATACAGGGATACTGGTTCACTACCTTTATCCTTGCGGACATCCCCAAGACATGCCTGTCACATGAAAATTTGAGACCATTTATACAAAAACATTATTGATACCAAGTAAATAGAATGACTTGATGCTTATTGTCAAATTATATCAGTATTGTCGAATAGCGGTGCTATAGCATAGCGGATTTTGATGAATCTGCTATGAAAACTGTGGCGCTGTCCTAGTTTCGCTATTAGGACATTAGGACATTCCCTTTTTTGTATATAATTTGGTTAATTCGACCTCTATGTGGCCTCAGCTATTTGACCGCAACGCTATTTGCTATTTCACATAGTGGAATTTTGGTATTTTGCTATTTTACGCAATCCGCTATTGATAACACTGAATTATATAAGCATATACCGTTGAAATTATATCAGTATTGTCGAATAGCGGTGCTATAGCATAGCGGATTTTGATGAATCTGCTATGAAAACTGTGGCGCTGTCCTAGTTTCGCTATTAGGACATTAGGACATTCCCTTTTTTGTATATAATTTGGTTAATTCGACCTCTATGTGGCCTCAGCTATTTGACCGCAACGCTATTCGCTATTTCACATAGTGGAATTTTGGTATTTTGCTATTTTACGCAATCCGCTATTGATAACACTGAATTATATAAGCATATACCGTTGAAAGGTGGACAAGCTTGTCATCTCCTGGATCAACCTTGAGCGATTCTCCACGTTTTACCTCAACACCTGAAAAGGATTGCAAATAAACATCCAATCCAATATTAATTAATTCAATAATTCTAGTTAGGTTATCACTGTTTTGGCATCTTAGACTGATCATCAGTGCTTAATCAACTTCATTTCTCAAAACCCATCGTAAAAACCACAATATTGTTTTTGCAAATAGGTTACCACAAGGTATATTTTTCAACATGATGCAAAAATCCAAACAAGGAAACACTATTATTTTTGCAAATAAAATATAATTTGATACTGCACAAAACCCATCGTAAAAACCACAATATTGTTTAATTATTTAATTATTATTAATTATTAAATAAAAGAACAACCTAGTGCTGCAAAACTCCTTTCACGTGGGGTCTAAACTCTAAAGTAATAGAAACTGAACAGGTTGAAGTTTGAAAGTGAATGCAGAGAAATCAATGGACTTTCCTTTTCTGTAAATTGATCAAATGAAAAACTGAATTTCAAACGATAGGGGTTATGGTATCTATAGTACGTGACCTAACATATTGTGAAACCAGTTGGTTACTTCAAAACCGAGTTCTATACAGCATTTGCTATAAAACAAATTATGTTACAAAGAAAAGTGTACTTAGATGAATAACTCTAATACACTGGACATCCGACCCATAAGAATAGACAGCCTTCGCAAGCTGATTCCACGACTCAGCTAGTGACCTTTTGAAGGCGTCAGAAAAAATGATACCTGAAACTATTAAAACTCCATTCCATCCCCCCTTCGAGATGATTTCAAGAACTAAATTGATTGACTAAAAATGACTAATGTGATCCATGATTTTCAGTTTCAAGAGTAGTGTTGTTAAATCGCGGCGTTATAGCACAATAGTGTAGCGGAATTTAAACAAATTGTCACTGTTCCACAATAAGCTATTTAGTACAAATTATTGTCAAATAGCGGCTATAGTGGCGCTATAGCACTGTTGTGTAACGTAACTTGAACAAACCACAATTTTCCGCGATCTGCGATTTACCATATTGTTAAAGAGTTATTTTGGAATATTATTTATTAGTAACCAAATAATCAGATGTCTATAAGTTCAGAGATTATATTAACAATTCACTTCATTATTAACTGTTAGTTATTCAAAAAAAAAATTGTTTACTATATATTTTTTCCAATAGCATCTAGGTCAAAGATTTCAAAGGAAGACATACTCAAACAGTTTATACAAGATCATGCGTAAAAATTAGGCACTGTGGTAAAATTATTGTAGAAACTTCAAAATTCGACAAATGACCGGTGAAGTAAAAGCGTTATCACATCCGCTTATTTTATCTAGCAACAAAAAATTTGCCCTAATTACATTAATCATCAATCATACATGATAAATAACATTAAAAAAAAAATCTATGCACGAAGGAATAAAATTGTTTAATAAACGTCGTAAAAACACGAGTACAAGGCAATCTATAGAAATTGAAGAAATGCTTGGCTCCACGGATTATTATTCTTTAAAAAAAAAAGAGAGAACAATAAAAAAAAATTGAAGTAATAAAAGGATTAAAATAAGCAAAATGTTAGAGATAGAACAAGGCTAATAAGCAGAGATGATAAATGGCGGTGAAACGGTATTACCCCAAAACTCCATTTCTGCAGAGAAAGCGAGAGCGAACGCTTGATCGGAAAATAAGAAAAGACGTTTCTAGAAAAACTGAACAGTGATGAGTATTTGATGGATATATTGTTGGGAATGGGCTCAATGGGACCTTTTTTTCTTCTTAAATTGAAATTAAATAAAATTGTTTTTTAACTAAAAAAAATATTCATTCACTGAAATTAATATAAATTACTTCGTCCATCAATCATATATGTGTTTCCAACATTGTTATAGTAAGGGTTACCAATGATATTTAATTGAAAAGAGACGGCCAATGTTGTTCTGATTAAAATTTTATGTTTTCTTTTGCTTCACACTATTAATAATACATATTCTTTTTTAAATTATACATAATCATTAGACGATTCAGAGATTCTACAGTGTTTATGGGAAACGATAATATATTAAGTGAATATTTTGAAAGTATAAGAGAAATACCTTTTTGAAATACTTTCTTAGAAATAAAAATATTTTGTTTCTTGTATATTCATCTATTATTTATTTATTACCTACCATCTATGTTTTATTATTTTGTCAAAAAAATCTCTTTAATTATTTTTTATAATTTATTATAAAATAATCTTTTTTTTTTTATCTTTAAATTATTCTTATTTTATTAAAGAAAATTTCCACGTGTGCTTTTAATAATTATTAAAGCTCTCTCTTTTATTTATAAAAGAGGGCAAAGTTCGATTATTTTAAATTTATTGTGATTATTATTATTTACTTAAATTGAGTAGTTATTACTTTAATTAGCAAAAAATAAAATAAAAATAATCTTAATACATAATAACATATAATAATAATAATAATAATAATGATAATATTTATATAAAACATCTATTGCGATTATAATTTAAATTTTACGAGTAAGTCCAAGTGTTATTATAAATGTGTTCGTTTGATAAATTTTTTCCCATTTTATTAGAGTTTTAATAAATATTGACTAGTCAACTAAAATTTTTTTATATTAAATTTGTCAACTAAACTTAGAAATACAGTTTGAGTTAAGAAAATATTGAGGTTATTTTGTTAATGTTGAAACTGATAATTTGTCCATCTTATACTCACAATGTCATAGCATTAGACATAGTTTTATCTCTTGTAAAATTGTTAAAACGGAACGAGAAAAAGTGGTCGTCAAGAAAAACTTAAATATATATCTATAAGGATAGTTTGGTTGGCTTAAGGAAAAGAAACTCGAATTGGTAGTGGTGAAGTTATTCTTATTGATGAATTCTGCTACATTAAAAATCATTGTTGATGGAATACTGTTATTGTTGATATATTACAAAGATAAATGTCCTCACAATTCACAAACATCACATGGAAAGGGGATCACATTAAAAATTTTGTTGTTCAATTTTTTCATTATAAATAGTTCTAGAAATGCAATTTAGAGTATCTTTCTTTAGAACCAGCTCATGTCGTCGTGATAACACAATATAATAAATAAAGCGTCGTCGATATTGAAATATATATTTGTAAATTATTGAAGTGATGCATTGTAATAAGAAAATATTATTCAAAATCATTTCCCTTTCTTTTTGGAAACAAGTTTATATTTAAAGGATGTGGAAGCTATTACGATATATAATGCAAATTTTAGATTTCACAATCTCATATTTCATTTAATTGTTGAGTTAATATTAAATTATAAAATAATTTTTTTAAATATTTTAATTTAATATAAAGTTTTTGCACATTCAAATATTTAATATTTATTTTCATTAATGTAATAAGTTTTTCAAAAATGAAATTACTTAATTAAACCTTATAATATATGATTTAATATATATAGTTTATCTTTTAAAAAATAATTTATTATTTATTTATCAACAATATAAATCAAAATAGTTTAATTTTATATTTGTCATACCGCTTTTTTTTTTCCAGCTTTTAAAATAAAAGAGGTATATATCTAGTAAATTATGATTAATTATGAATCTAACATATTATTTTGATTAGCTATATATTTAATATATATATATAAAATTTCAATATTTTAATTTCACTTTCTATAAAATAAAAATACAAATTTTTAAACCATACAAATTATTATGTATGTATTTTTATTCGGTGTTGAAATAAAAATATTTAATTATCTTTTAATTTTTAAATTATTTTTTTAGAAACATGTTCATAATATGATAACAAATTCATCTATATAAATTTAGAATTTTTTAACTTAAAATAAATTCAATAGCTCACGATAAAAGTGATCAAATATAGATTTATAGTTGAATTTTGAATTTATTTTTATAGAATAATTTTGTATGATATTGTAAATATGTACGAACAAATTTATTAAAAAATATATTTTATTTAACATTGAAAACAAAAATAAGATATACGGTAATTTTAAGATTTGAAAAATATATATTTTAATTATATAAATAATAAAATTAAAAGATTAGATTTTTATAATAATACTTCTACTATGCTAATTCGTTGGAGATATTACTAGAGATTAGATGAAGAAGAATTGAAATTATCTTTTAAAACATATTATTTGTGAAGGGAATGCTCAAACAAATATTTTTTTAAAGATGGAAACCACCTGTTTGGACTTTTTTATTATGATTAATGAATCATTTAATTTTTGTTTTATTTTTTCATTTATCTCAGTTGTAACCAAAAAAATTAACGCTACCTTTGAAAATTTACTTTTTTTTTTGTTTCTCTCGATTGTTTTTAATTCATGAATGAAATTTATTTGAAGCAAATTAATCACAGTTTTTTGGTCACCTCTTATTACAAGCGCACATCTATGTTTCGAACCGAAAAATACGAGAAACGGTGATCGAGAGTTTAAATCTATTTATATCTATTTATATCTAATAGGAGTTATTTGTATGTAATATTTAATATTTTTTGAGACTGTATGTATTATATCAGATATTAATAATTTATTTTATTCTCGATTTTGAATCAATGAGATAAAATATTTTAAATATATAAAATTATCATATTTTAATTAAAAAATTAAAATAAAAACTTAAATTATTATATTTTAAAATAAGAAAATATTTCATAAATTAACAAAAATAAAAAATTATAATTATAATTAAATCTAATAATTTTTATAAAATAAATATATTACTAGGAATAATATTAATAACAATTTGACCAAAAATACTAATACTACTAATAAATAAAAAAATTCAATCAATACGTGGTTCTGAACTACTAGTAGTATAAAAAAGCCTCAAATGTCTTATCGATCTCGAATTACCTTTACGTCGAAGCACTGTTCTTACAACTTAATTTTTTTTTTCTTCATAAAAAAACCCTCTATTTATGTATTCGTGGAAGGTCAGAGTTGAATGAGTGAGGAGAGTTTCACTCTACACTCGCGCGTTTATTACACATGTAATCCCCAATCGCAGCATTCCTACTCTCGATCCCTCTCTCTCTCTCTCTCTTTCTCTCTTTCTCTCTCTCTCTCTTTCATTTTTTGTTTTTATTATTTTTTCCCCATTCATCCATGCGAATTGGGGATTAGGGTTTATCTCAATCCTCACTGCCAATAAAATCCACGCGATAAGCAATAAGCGGAATGCTATATCCATGTTGTAAATCTACTTCTCAAGTTGCGTTAGGGTTAAGATTAGGGTTTTAGATTCGTCGTGTTTGATTTTAGTGGACATGGATAGCACGCGTAGATCGTTGGATAGATCCAGAGAACCGGGCTCCAAGAAGCCCAGATTGATCGATCTCAACTCCACCGCACGACCGTTTCCTCAGCGGCAACATGGCTCTGGGGTTACTACAACGTTGTCTTCTTCTGCTAGGTTTCAAATAAACGACAGAGACTCCGAAAGAAGCGATTTGGATCACGGTGGCGGTGAGTATCACCCACAGCCACCGCCACATCAAGAACTCGTGACGCAGTATAAGGCTGCACTTGCTGAACTCACTTTTAACTCGAAACCCATAATTACCAACTTGACTATAATTGCTGGAGAGAATCTTTCTGCTGCCATGTCAATTGCTGAGACTGTTTGTACAAACATTCTAGAGGTGAATCTCAGTTTGCACTCAGCAATTGTTTCTGTTGTGTCTGTATATTTTTTGTTTTTGGTTCTGATTTATGGCTGATTAAATTGAATTGAATTGTAATTGATTTGGAATGAAAAGTGCACTTCGATTTGATCTTTCTGATGTTATTATATGCTCGTGTTATTATTGATAAATTGGGTTACTGGAATTGTACCCGTGTAGGGGTTTTATGATAATATTAATAATTATGGTTAATGCTAGTTAGAAAAGAAGACCCTCATTGGTCCTGTCTGGGTTTTCTGTGGTAGATGTTCTCAAGTTGAACTCTCTACCTGCACCTGATAAAAAAGAAAAACATATATAGTTTTTTGAGTCCTTGTTACGAAAAGGAAAAACAACTTGCGCTAGATGACGAGTTGATGTCAGGTAGGTCAATTTCAAGTATGATACTGTAAGGATCCTGTTAGTGTTAGGATACTAGGTTTGAGCTGTAGCCCAATATCCTAACAGAGTTCATATCCCGCTGACGAGCTAAGTCATCAAAAAGTTGTGCTCACAATTCTCCTGATCTTCTGCCGATTTGTATGCGAAGCGGATTAAGAATCTTTGGAAATTTGTGTCTGTTTTAATTAGTGCTGAAGTAAACTTTTGGTGAAATTTGATGCTAATTTCTAATTTAGGTATATATTGTTGGTTTCAGTTGTATTTCTCAATCCTTGTTTACATTTGTTGTGGCAATCTTACTTCTAACCCATTGCCTGTTTGTGCGTTTTTTATATAAGAAAGGGTGTCATTGAATTGAGTTAATAACTTTCCAGGTTCCAAGTGACCAAAAGCTGCCATCGCTTTATCTCTTGGACAGCATTGTTAAGAATATTGGGCGGGACTACATAAAATACTTCGCTGTTAGATTACCTGAGGTCAGTTATCTATATCTATCCCTTTCATTGGCTTTCATCCCTTCAGATTGTGAAATAAAATCAAGAAATGAATTTTATGCTAAACTGTTCATGTTTGATTTGGTTACATGGATACTGATATTGCAATAGTTCGTGCATTGCCATAAAAAATGAATTAGATAATTGTTATCAAATGGAGTTTTTCACTTTTCATTCTGTTGTGAATGTTTTCTAATTTTATACACCTATTTTTAACTAGGTACTTGCCAATTACTCCTTTACATTTTAGGTATTCTGCACGGCATACAGAGAGGTTGACCCTCCTGTCCATTCAAGCATGAGGCATCTTTTTGGAACTTGGAGAGGAGTCTTTCCTCCTCAGGACCTCCAGATAATTGAGAAGGAGCTCGGCTTCACTCCTGCAGTCAATGGTTCAGCTTCTGCATCTGCTACACTTAGAAGTGATTCTCAGAGTCAACGCCCACCTCATAGCATCCATGTTAATCCCAAATATTTAGAAAGACAACGTCTTCAGCAGTCCAGCAGGGTAGGTGACTTGATTTCTAATAAACTAATCCTTTAAATAATTGAAAAGTTGGATCCAATTGGAATAGGTCAAGATTGGACAGTATTGCAGAATAATGATCTGATGAATTGGATTTTGCTGTCACGTGTATTTTGAATGATGAAACGGCACTGGAAGATACATTATCGCCATCAAATTTTGAGCTTGATTATTGCTTATTACTTTTATTGAAACAAAATACTGTATTCTTTTTATTAGTGTTTTTAAGTATATTGGAACTTTCACTAAGTACAGAAACTGTCCTAATTTTGTGCCTGTTATTTTGTGGATTTTGCTGTTCTGTTCATGGTATGACATATGGTACACATGCTAACAATCTTGACAGACTTCACTTAAAACTTCAAAGTAATATTTTGTAATTTGAATACTTTCTTCATAATAACTTTATATACATATTTTATATTTTATGTAAGTCATTTCGACTCACAATACTTATGACAAATCACCATCTATTCTGTACAATGTTTTCCTTTTTACACCCTATGACCTTATCTATGGTACTTGATTCTTTTGTCATATCCTTTTTTGTCTTATGAAGACTAAAGGAGTATTTAATGATATGACTGGATCTATTTCAAACACAAATGAGGACTCAGAGAGGCCAGATAGAGCTTTGGGTGCTGCACGACCATGGCTGGATCCTAGGGTTAACATAAATGTATGTGAAGTAATTTATCTTTTCTTCTTTATACTACTATTAAATCTGCTAATTGTCACATATTAATTTAATGGTGTATATTGCAGAATAATCAGCATACTCAAAGAGATGTATTTCATGATTCTGTTCCTGAAAAGAGCATTGGTGGAGCCTATGGAGACGATGAATATAATTCTACTGTTTCAAGTAATTTGGGCTCAGGTGTTGGAAGAACTGGAAGTAGACTCATTGGCGGTGTTGCAGAGACCGTATCCGGGCAAAGAAATGGTTTCAGCCTCAAACATAGTTTTTCAAGTCATGCAGCACCGAAGTCTATGAATTTGAATGCACATCATCAGCCAACACAAACCATAACTAACGTAAGGAGCAGTGCAATGTCAAGTAACTGGAAAAATTCAGAGGAAGAGGAGTTCATGTGGGATGAGATGAACTCTAGTTTGCCCGATCATGTACCCAATGTCTCTAGCAACTTGAGCACCGACCCGTGGATGGCCGATGACGACAATTTGGTAAGTTGGCTACAATAAAGGGTCAATTGCACTTTGCACCACCTGTACTGCAAGTAATTTTATGGCAATATTAAGAAGGCCAATTCACCCTATCTGATTTTGATGAGAATGCTCCAAAAGAAATTTAGCTTGTCGCTTTTGGCACAGTTAAAACTTAGAACATCTTTTATAGTCTTCTTTATGTCTTGAAAAGTCACCTGTATGTAAGTTCGGTCTAATTGGAAGAATCAATTACCAACTCGAAAGATGGTGGACAAATTAGAAAAGCATACTAAAGGAAGCGGCAACACGACAAAATGCAATGATAAAGTTTACTATGTCTAACGAAATAGGGTGGTAAAGTATAACTGGCAATGATAAAACTGTTGTATCAGATTGAGGTAGAACAGAGCTGGGGCCAAGGAATGATGCATAGAAACAAAATAAAATGGCAATCACCTCTATGCAGGACTCTTT
>NC_021162.2:71597790-71599115 GCF_000331145.2 Cicer arietinum
TTCCCTTGGATATAGATAATATGCCTAATTTTGTTGACTTAAAAACCGCTTATTTAAATTCCAAATATCCTAATAAAACTAAGACATAGTTTCCTAATTCAACTTGGCATAAGATATACTAGGACCCAAACAATTAAAGTATTAAACACTAATTTCTGTAATTACTAACTTATATTTCATCCCTTCATTCTTCATCATAAATATTTCATATATATTTTATCTGATCTCGACTGATTTTGTTTTCCACATGCAGGAAAGTGAAGATCAGCTCCAAATCACACACCCAATTGGAACAAAGGTTAATAGAAAAATGTCCACTGTTAAGAAACAACTACCGTCATCTGGGGGTCATTCATCATTATCATGGGAGTTGCAGAAGCAGCTCCCAAGTGACAAATTGAATATGAAGTCGGGTCACTCAGAATTATTTGTTTCCGCTCCAAGTAGCTTACCCAAGAATTCGAATGCGTTGGCTGGGAGGATGAGGAATCAGTCTTTTATACCGCATACAACTATAGGAATGGGCAAAATTGTGGGACAGCAGCAGTTTGATTCTGAGGGGGTCGAATCCCCTTCTGCACAGTCACCTCTGCGACAACAGTCTCCATCGGTGCCAGTAACCACACAACTCCCTCATTCAATGCAAAATTTGGCTGAGCAAGATTGTCCACCAACTCTTAAAACATCTCAACATTTGGGTGGTCTGCAAAGTCAAAATATTAGAGATCCCGCACCTGCCTTCCGTCCCAATGTTCAGGTTGGTAACTTGCGAAAATCACAGGAAAAGGACATGCGGGGTCCACCATCTTCTGTAACTACTTTTCAGCCAAGACCTCAGCAACAGCAGGCGGTGCCTTCACAGGCTGACATTAGTCTTAAAGCTAAGCAGCCACCCAAGTCTAAAGTTTCTTTAGCAAAAGAAACTTCCGAAAAGTCAACCTCAAAGAGTCTTCCAGCTCCATCTGTGAAGAGTGGAATCATCCCCAAAAAATCAATTACTAGAAGTCTGGATGCAAGTAGCCGTCCATCTCAACAAGCGGCTAAGCCTACTCGGTTAGGTGCTCCTTCCCCTACCACATTAATTTCTTCGGGGGCTTCTGCTATGTCACTATCTTCAGTCGGTCCTCCAAATGATTATTCAGCTACTCTGCCAAAACTACCTAAAGGGAAGGCTGGAAAGCGGCAAAGAGATTCTACTCAACCATCTGCTTCCTCTAAGGATTGCAGTGCATCAACTCCGAGCTCAAATGCCACTAATAAGAATACCTTGAATCCAATTTCAATTTTTTTAAGCTCATTAGTTGCTAAAGGTTTGATATCAGCAG
>NC_021162.2:71599145-71623695 GCF_000331145.2 Cicer arietinum
CGGAAGACCAAACTGAAAGCATTATTGTCAGTTCCACTTTGCCAGTTGCTTCAGTTCCTGTTTCTGCAGCTGTCCCTGTACCGTCTTCCAGAGATGGGGTAGATGATGCTGCAAAAGCCTCACTTGCCTTGTCCAAATCAACTAGCACAGAAATTAGAAATCTCATTGGCTTTGATTTTAAACCTGATGTAATTCGAGAAATGCATCCAGATGTAATCACTGAATTATTGGATGAACTCCCACATCATTGCAGTAATTGTGGTATTAGGCTTAAACAGCAAGAACAGTTAGATAGGCACTTGGAGTGGCATGCTACAAAAGAAAGAGAACAAAATGGTCTGATTACGGCATCAAGAAGATGGTATGCAAAGTCAAATGACTGGATTGCTGGCAAGGCCGAATATCTGTCTGAGTCCGAAATTGCTGATTCCATGGATGCATATGATGAAAAAACAGATGAGAGTCAATTGGATTCCATGGTTGTAGCAGATGAAAACCAGTGCTTGTGTGTATTGTGTGGCGAGTTATTTGAAGATGTGTACTGTCAGGTAAGTGACCAGTGGATGTTCAAGGAGGCTGTTTACTTGAACAACTCAGATAGCAATGACGAGATTGAAAGTAGAAATGTGGGCCCCATCATTCATGTTCGATGCTTATCGGAAAACTTAATGTCGAGTGCGACCAATACAGTAAGGCTCATATTGAATTGAATGGATGTCTTCTAATTGATTTTTAAAGCTTCAATTAGTTTATTTGAAGGAATGTGTTAAAATGTTTTGTAGTGATTGATTTGATTTGTTTTTTATGCAGGAACTTGATTAATACATTACGCTTATAGCATTGGACCGGAGGTAAAGTCAGAAGCTTCCCAAGGGTTCCTAGGTTCTAGTTGCATACTATAACTAGATGGCCCTTCACAATTAAAACTGTTGCCTCTGATTGCTCTCCATAGCAGTAAAACAAATTTTGTGCCCTTTTTGTTTCATTTTCTTGTACTTGAGGGAAAAAAAATAGAAATTGCGCAGTATTCAAAATATATAAATGTGAGATAGTTTTTTTTTGCAGCTAAACTTGGTGTTTGATATGGTTGTGATAGCTTAATTTTACCATGATGATGAAGCGGATTTGTGCATTTAACGCATATGGGAATAATACAGAGGCTATGCCCCAATGCCATCTTCATCCAAATGGCGGATAATGTCATTAAAATAACATATTTTGATTCTCCACTCTTTTAATTTTCTGTTGTTTAATTTGCACATTTTCTCTGGGAGGGAATTGAAAGTGCTATATTGCTCATAACATGGGTATTGCTTTCTTGAATTTCTCAGCTGCAGAAACTATAATTATAGCATTGTGTCATTTCTTGCTAACTATTGACTTAGTAATATCTTGGTTGTTGATTCGGTTGAGAAGTGCTCGGTCTGTACTATTATTCACTGATGACAATATTATCAGCTATTGATTTTAGAGATGAGATAACTCATCTATAATACATTTTTGAAAAAAAAATGTTCAGATTGTTTCCATGCTACGAGGAACAAGGTCTGACGAGATGACGGAATCTGTGTTTTATTTGATGGCAATATTACTGATTATATCAGGAACAGTCTAAATATTTTATCTTTTATCTTACAAGATACATGGTTTGGTCTTATAAATAATACAAACTATAGGTAAGTGGTTAAGATGAGTTATACAAGACAGTTTTTAATTTTTATCTTATTATAAGTAGGGGTTTTATAATGAACAACGAAAAACATGATAAAGAATGAAGCAAAACTAAATTTTGTTAATTAAATCAAATAAAGTATATTAAATGAAAGAAAAAAAACATATGGAAATATCATTAGCAATTCCCTTTAATTTTGCCGACGACTCTTATTCTATTGTTAATTTTATTTATTAAAATATAAATTTAATATATATATATATATATATATTTTTTTTTTGGTTAAACAATGTAACACGTTACAAATTTTAGCATGTTCATATTGTTTGTGTTATAATATATTCAAATTTTGTTTTTTCTAGAGAAAAAAAGATGAAAAGATACATGTATTTATATCAAAGATAAAATAGACGTTAAAGAATAAAATGCATAGACTATAACGGTTATTCAATAATAATCCACTGACTATATTTATGTATTTTATTATTAACATCTATTTTTTTCTTAAACAACTATATATGCTAATTTATATTTTAATAAAATTGTCCTTAAAATAGGTGACTGCAAAATAGAAAATAGGAGGCCTTAAAATAGAAAATAAGAAGAAGTTATTAATTTTATTTACAAATAAAAATGACAGTTACTTGTAAAATATGATGATAGAGTGGCGTTGTTAAAATATTATAGCAATATTTTTTTTTGAAAATTTACTCAACTCACATTAACTTTGAAGTATTTTTATTTCATTTGATTTTATTAATATAATTTAGTTCTTTTAATTGTTTTAATTATATTTTATTTATTAATTTAATATTCAGTCATTTATTAAAAAAATAATAATAATAAAGCAACGGTCACATTCCAACCTCTTAAAGGAGGAAAAGAAAATTTTCTTCGATTAATCTTATCCTTTGCGATCTCTTGAAATTAAAGAAAATAGAATATTTTAATATATAAATTTTAAAATAGAATTTATTAAAACAAATTATTTGAAAAAGGAATATAATAGAAAGTTATCCCTTAAAAATGATCTGAACATAATTAATTTTATTTATAAAAATAACCCACAAATTCAATATTAATTAACTTATAAACTATTTAAAAAAGTTTACTCTTTGTCGAGACTTTAATCCTTTGGTTTAAATTAAAATTTAGTTTTGGTCTAAAATGTGTTAGATAAATTTAGAGTATTTATCGAGATTAGACATTTTATGTCTCTTAGATAAAGTTTCACTAACAATTTAAATTTGTTCTTTAATACAAACTCATCTAAAAACTTAAATTTTTGTGTATTTGATTTAGTCGAAGGTGTCCAGAATTGTTGTCAATGAAGTAAAAAGTGATATTTACTATTCTTATTTATATAATTCAAATTGTCTATTGTAGCATAAACACATTGTTACACGATATAAATGATTTCGGACTAATAATATAAAATTAGATAATTCATATTTTTAAAATAATAAATTTAACTAAAAGGGATTTCGACCGTTAATTTAAGTTGACACAATTGAAATGCAATATTGCATGACAAAATAAATGCACCAAATTCTTATACAAGTAGTGAAAAGTCACAGGTGTTTGTATATTTTTCTAGAACAAGCACTTACTAGGTTTCTTTTTCATACAAAAGAAATAAATATATCTAGAGTTTGATGATAAAACAACAAACTTTTGATTCCTTTGTCATTGTTGTTTATGACCCATTTATCACCTTGACAAGAGATTCGACACAAAAATAAAACAACTAACTCATAAGAGGCATAATCAACTATTCAGATCCTTTACCATTAGGAAATTCGTATTCATGCGGTTAGGATCTCTAGGTCCGTTCAATTGAGATCGAGTGGTTTAAATAAATGTATACATATTTATTTTTAACTAAAAATATGATATTAAATCTAAAAAGGTTAAATAAATTTTTAGTTCTTAAAAAAAAATTTATTTTTATTTTTAGTCTTTATAAAAAAAAATCGTTAATTTTTAGTCACTTAATTTTCTTTTTCATTTTTATTTTCAGTTCTTAATTTTATATTAACTATTATGTATCGTTTAAATTTTAACAAAATACAACGTATAATCTTTTAAGTTACACGAAAATATTGAATTAATCATTTAGTTTTTTTTAGTATTAAGTTAGTCTTTTATGTTTATAAAAGTTTACAATGTTCAATTATTTTTAGTTATAATCTCATGTCAATCATTTTTAGTTAGAGATTTTTAAAATGGTCAATAAATTTTGTTGTCAATCATATAAAGAACAACATAACAAATTTTCATATGATTTCATAACATATATTAAAAGAATTTTACGTTTAATTTCAAAAACTCTAAAATCTATCACACACGAATTCTTTATTGATTAATTATTTTTGTAAAATTTGATTCAAAATTTATATTCTTATGATTATTGCAATCAAAATCTCTTAAAAATTACACGTCTTTGTTGAAAAAATGGAGAATTTTGGATTTTAATTTTGTTGGTTTGAAGTTAAGATTATTGGTGTAAACATTTACAAACATAACTGATGAATTTGACATTCAAAGAATAATAAAGGACTAATTTGTTTATAAAAAAAGATAATTTGTTATTTTTGTGTAATTTAAAGGACCACAAAATGTATTTTGTCTCAATTTTTTTATGATTTTGTACATTGATGTTTAGGATATTATAAGAAACTTTCCTATAAAATTTAGAATTTTTTGAACAACCAAAACTTAAATATGAAGTTTTAAGTGAAAAATCTTAAAAATTCATATTTAATTTATCATTTGTTAAAAACTTTTAATTTTTTGTAAGCAATTTGTTAAACATGTATTAAACATTAGTACAAAAATTTTAAAAAAATACACAATAATTAATTTAAAATCATCTAAAATGAAAAAAAAAAATTTAAGATATTAAAAACTGATGAAATTTTATATAAAAACTAAAAATAAAATAGTAAAATTTTTATAAACTAAAAATTTGTTTAATGAAATCTAAAATGTTGGATTTCAATTGAATAGCTACCAAGGTCTCAATGACATAAATATGAAGAATCACAACATCAATGATTTTGGATCTATAATCGACAACAATAATGGCTTAAATGATGGCCCTAGCAAAAGAAAAAGAGAAAATGAGACTGTACATTCGTGTGCTAAGTGACAAAGAGTGTTAATTGACCTTGATCTATAACAAATATTCCTTTTGGTCTTAAAAACATGTAAAAAGTCAAATATATTTAACCTAAATTTAATTAAAATGTTATTTTTTTTTTTAATATTCTAGACCAAAGAGAGTATATAGCTATTGCATTTAAGTATATAAATTTAATTACAATTTTGATAATTTTATTTTCACTAATTTATGGGATAATCATTAAAAAAATGACAATTGTAATTATTTTTTCAGATTTTTGAACTAAAATATAATTAAATTACAAAAATAAATAATTTTTGAAGGTAAAAAATGAATTTTTTTTTTTATAAAATTTTATTTTGATTTCATAAGAGTTAATCATTCTACGTCATTATATCATATGTCACTTTATTTAAAGCAGCTACATTGTCGTCTTTTAGCTAAAAGTTTAAAATGAAAGACACAAATGATTAGATTTAAAAATATTAGGATCAATTTTATGAATTAATAAAAATAAAAGGATAAAAATTACAATTAAACTTAAAATTTAATAATGAATACAGTCCAACATATCAGTGAGATTTTTCATCGGTTATCAGCTCATTAATATATTATTAATTTTGTCAAAAAAATATATATTATTAATTAATAGGGTAAAAAAACTGATATTGAAGGACATAAATTTTTAATTCCAAGCTGGGACACAATCCCAAACTGGTTTAAAGAAAAACAGAATACAGTACATATATGTAAATTTGGAAGCCATTGAAATGCTAAGAAACAGAATTCCAAAGGAAGAAGAAAAAAAAAATCTGCCAAATGAAGCAAGTGAAGGCACCCTCAATCAGTTTAAGCAATTATTCAGTCCGATCTTAAACATAAACAATAAAAAATTTATATTTGTTGGTACACATTTGTAAAAATAAATTTTTCTTAAAAAGACTATTATTTTTATTTTTTTAATTTAACCAAATAATTAATACAATATGCATATTAATTTTAAATTATTATTTTCCACTTTATCATTATTATAGAAATATATTAATAATTAATAAAAATAATTAAATAAAATCATTTTTTTAATATATATGAAATTGTCAAATATTATGGTCAATTTAAAATGGAGAAAATATCAAAAATAAGTAATCTGAAATGGAGGAAATATAAAAAATAAGTAATGTCAACTACTAGTACTTCAAACACATTTAATGTTATTATTCTCTATTTAACCTTTAATTAATTTAAATTTTATTTTTCAATAATATTTTTTTAATAGACAGATAAAATAATAAAGAAACTTACACACAAATAATTTGTGTGTGTGTTGATATATGATACAAGAGGGAGTATAGTGACTCACCGTTAACAATGAATTTGATACATTAACACATACGTTGTGTGACATTGTTTATCATTAACATAAGCGGTGTAAAAATTTAGTTTATTTAATTTAAAATTTAAATAAAATATGTTAATTTTTTAATTTATTTTTATTTATAAATAAAATCAGAGGGAGTATCTCCCAAATATAAATAAAAAAACTATCAAATAAAATTGATGGTATTTAATTTTTTGAACAATTTATATTTATATTTTAAGATGTAAAAAGTATTTCAAAATCCACAATTAAATAATCAATTACTTATTATCCTCTCTAAAATAAAATATAAATAAAAATAATAATAAAAAGTTTGAAGTATCTAATTCTAAATTAAAACATCATACATAAATTTTTTAATTACTTCATTTATTTATATTTCATTAAGATGGATTATATGCTAAAGCCTTATTGCGGCTACTATATAGTAATAGAAACTTGTGAAAAAGCATTGGCAGATAGGTTCAATAATAGAACAACTCATCCGATCAATTGCGTTTTATCATCTCAAGCAACTTGCAATGTTCACCAGTTGAGCAGGAAAGAGGTGAAGAAATTAAAGAGCTCCATAAATTCCGATACTTTTTTGGTTTGGGACTTTGCAACTAAATGAAAATTGCATTGACTCGACTTGCATGCTTTTTGGATTTTGCTTCCATTCTTTAATAAACATGAGACCACTCGTCTGATCACTTACTAAGCCTTCACAAATTGTTATTTCATTCGAGTTTTGGAGTGTACTATTTCCATCGAGAGTCGCCCAATCATCCTATGGATAATGCCAAACATTGACAATTAGTTGACACACCTGTAAGACGAGCATGAATTAGTTGAGTATTTGATGCAAACGCCGTTGGGTACCTGACTTTGGTGGTGATACTACTTGCAATATACACTATTAGAGAAAATCATATCGTTCTGAGTCTTCCACACATTGTCCAACACATCAACAAAGAGGATATTTCAGTATACACTATTGTCCAACGAAACACTTGTCCAGTTATCCAAGGGTCATCTATTCAGACCTTCATTAAAAAATTATTCAAATTATCATTAATCCCATGATGCCAAACCTCTGACACAATTTGACAATCACACAACATATGAATGATCGACGCTAACATTGCCACAAACCAGAAACAGGTCACTATATGTCATGTGATGGTGAAACCGTTGAGTGTTTGTAAGCAAACAACCATGAACAATTTTCCACATGAAACACCTCAAACATTCAGAACCAAGCCACTTTCAAATCCACCGAAACGTACCTTCCACCACTCTATAATTTTGGTCCTTTATTGCATTATAGACTCCTCTAGAAGAAAAGGCCCCATCTGAATCCAAAGTCCAAATAACCAAATCATCACCTGCAAAAGAACGATATACAAGTATAACACAAATGCGATTAAGGGCTTTGATCATAATCAAGGATGTGATAGATCGTAAGTTCAACATATCCCCTTCACTAACAAAGTTCGCCATATTTTTTCAGATCTCAGTGTCCAAGATCAGACTGTCCGAAGATCAATAATACGACTCAACGAAGGGACCCAAACATATGTCCAAAAGTCAATATCAACTATGTTACCAATCCGCCAACCAAAGTTATCTCTCAAAATTTTCCAGTTAGCACGCAACTCTCTCTAGAAATTTGTTTCCGACTTAATCACATAAACTTTGATATATTAATTGACCATATTTATATTTATTGCAGATGACTCTGGCCTACATGCACATTAATCCTCTTACATTAAAGGTTGCATTTAGAATCTAATTTTTTCATATTATATTGAATCAAGAAAATAATAATATCTTTTTATATTATTTTTCACTTTAAGCTATCGATAATTTTTTTTACAGAACTATCAATAAATCATTAGTATTTTAATAAATTATAATTTTAGTACCCTAATTACCACTATATTGACAAGGTTACTTTAATAAAAAAAAATTATCATAAAAATCAGTACACATAATTTTTATTTTTATTTTAAAGAAATGAGTATAACTATCATTAATAATTAATATGAGATCAATGAAGTATTTTTATTTGAAAAATGTGTGCTTCCATTCAACATGTTTTTGAAAATGTCATGGAGATGCTAAATCTTTTGTCTCAAATTAATGCTTCATCAAAGTGTGTGAGATTTTTTAACCATATTATAAGTGTGCAATATTTATTTGTTTTGTTGATTACTAGTAAATTTTGTCCAAAAAAAAACCTACCAATTTTAATTTAGTAGGATTTCTCTTCTTAATTACGTTAATACTGCATTAAAGCTTGAACTTGTGATCTTACTTAAATTCAAGTTTAGTTCTAATGGAACCAACACATTTTTGCAAGTGCGATGGCAGGGATTATGTTTTTGTAAACTACAACTACTTTTTACTCAAGGAGTAAAAATTAACTACTATTTTTGTGTTTGGTTATTTATTATAATTTGATATATAGTATGGATTCACGTCCGATACATGTATAAATATCTAAAATGAATTTTAATATAAAACGTAAAATAAATTTTTTAAATTTTAATTTGACATCATTAAATTAATATAATTAATGTGATATAATGTTATTTTTATAATTGATTTAATATTATTAAAATAATATTAAATTTCAAAAAAATTATATATTTTAATTTTAAAAATACTAAAATTTAATGTCTTTTCATTAATTAAAACTTTTTTTAAGAAATTTTGATTAAATAAATTTGTTATTTTTTATAAAAATCTAAAATAATTGTTTTAGTGGTTTTACCTTTAATTCAACCATATTTAAATCACAAGTGATATACAACTTAACAAAATGATTCTAGTATTTGCAAAAAGATTTTATTAGCACACACAACTTACACAATTCAACCTCCAGGAGTTGAGTATCTAACGATGCAAGAGACAAACAAATCAAAGGGAATTTGCAAATTTAGAATAATCACTATATATAATTTCTGTAAAATCTTGAGCTCTATAAATGAACAATTGAGATATGTTTGAATTGGCGGCGAAACAATCTATCTCGCATTCCGAGGATGAAATGGCTGTGTTTTTCAGAAGCCATGATATATAGCATCTGAGTTTTGGACGCAATTTAGACAACTCTCAAACACACGTTAATTCATCTTAGTAAGTAAAATGTCAAAGCTCATTAGACACAATTATAAGAGACGCCTTTCAATAAACTGTGATGGGCACAATCAACTAACCCTACATGTTTCCTATAATAAAATAAACAAAATTTGTCCTCCAAAGAAAATTTCATTTTACAATCTTCTAAAAAATAACATATTCCTTAGCCGTTATTGTAATTTTAAAGTTGGGTGAACGGTGAAGATTCACTAACTAATTAACACGGTCAACATGATGGTTCACCAGTTTGTAAGTAGGATAGTCAAGACCAAAAACTATCGTTGAATTTTTAGTACAGTGATATACTATTATAGACTATACAGTCAAAATTGTATTAAACAAAACAAAATATGAATATGTAATATTTATGTCAAATTCTAAGGTAGGTAGATATGGTACAACATTATGAACCATTATTTAACTTTATGATTCATTTAAAATTCTAATGATTATCTAAAAAATTTATCGAAAATATTGATGATTTTTTTTTATAATTGATACATTGATCTAATTAATATTGGTTAAATGAATTATATTTTAAATAATACATTATTATTTTTTAATTTAACTAATATCGATTAAATCATTATTTCTATCATAAAAATAAAATAAAATTTATGATTAATTATACTTTAAATTTTGATTGACTTTTAAATATGAGTTCAGACTACATGGTGGATCACCTAAGAAGGTGATTCAACTTAAGATCCATCAATATTTATATATTAAATTATAATTAAAATTAATGCATATTTTTTTAGATATTTTTTTGTATAATTCTTAAGTTAATTAATGGATAATTTCCTCGAATTCATAATTTTATCCAAATTTATTATTACTATTGTGTATTTTAAAGTAAGAATGATACAAAAAACACATAAAAAAAATATATCTATTTATTTTTCTTAAACTATAAAATAAAATATTATATATATATATATATATATATATATATATATATATATATATTTAAAGAAACTTACACCAATTGATATGTGTTTTATTTACAATCCGCATTAAAATGTTTAAATTTAATAATTTACAATTAATATGTTTCATGTTGCATTTTTCTAGTTGAGTATATATAGCGGAAGTATTAGTATAGTATACTATTTATATTTTCAATAATATTTTTAAAACACAAAATTTACAATAAAATGAGATATAAATAAAGTGATATTGGTTTTGTATTGGTAGTTTAATTATTTAGGTCTCATTTTATATTTCAATACGGTTACTCTATATTTTTTCATCTAATAAGTATATTTTATATAGGGATTTAGCCTTATAAATATCCTCGTGTCCACTCTCATGTCCATTCCACTTGGTGAGTGAAATGCAATGTCTTCAACTCATCACCTTCATTTCACAATCATTCTCGTTCTATTCTTCTCTACCAAGTTGCCATGTTTTGTAAACACTTCCATTCCACAACAGCTTCTGAAGGGATTCTCATCAATCCCACTCTCATCATCCAAGTCGTTTCAACCACTTCTAATTGACCCCACAGCCAACTTCTCTCTTGGATTCCTCCGCCATAACCAATACGACCTCAAGCTAGCTGTCGTTCACACCCCTTCATCCCAACCATTATGGATCGCCAACCCAACACGCTCCGCATCTTGGGCCGACACCACACGCATCTTCTTCAACGGCAGTCTTGTTCTCTGGGACCCACAGAAAGGAGTAACGTGGTCAACCGCCACATATGGTGAGCGCGTGGTGCTCCTCAACACCTCCAACTTGCAAGTGCAAAAGCAAAACAAAGCAACTCCACTCTGGGAAAGTTTTCATTTTCCCACAAATACCCTCGTTCAGGATCAGAACTTCACATCCAACATGTCTTTGCTATCATCCAACGCTCTCTATTCGTTACGATTAGGTGATACTTTCATGGGCTTATACGCAAATTACGGCGAAGAAAAAGGAAGTTTGTTATCCAAACGGTTATTATACTGGAAACACACTGCACTTGAAGCAAAAGCTACTATAGTCGAAAGTGAGGGACCCATTTACGCAAGAGTAAGCACCAAGGGTTATATCGGAATGTACCAAACAAGTTCCAAACCCGTGGATGTTCAGAAATTCAACAGTTTCCAACAAACGTCGTCGTTTCTTTTGCTCCGGTTAGAACTGGACGGGAATCTAAAAGGATATTATTGGGATTCAACAAAGTCTAGCTGGCTACTTAACTATCAAGCTATTACCGAAACTTGTGAGCTTCCTAACCCCTGCGGTTCGTACGGTTTGTGTACGCCGGGTCAGTCTAGTTGTTCGTGTTTGGATAACCGAGCCCGGTTCGAACCGGGTGGGTGTTTCATTCAAAATGGAAATGAAGATGGAGAATTGTGTGCTGGGGATGGGATTGCTGGAGAAAACGGTTACCGGATTCTGAGAAGAAACGGCGTTGAACCACCGCATAAGGCGTTACTGGAGCAAGTAACAACGTCGTCTTTGGAGGAATGTGAGGGATTATGTGAGAAAAATTGTAGTTGTTGGGGAGCGTTGTATAGTAATGGAACCGGGTTTTGTTATGTTTTGGATTATCCAATTGGAACGATGTTGGGCACAGGGGATGAGTCAAAGGTGGGTTATTTTAAGGTGAGGAAAGGTGCACGGAAAAGGAATAGGGTTGGGGTTATATTTGGAATTGTGGTTGGGGTTATATTTGGAACTGTCGTTGTGGGGGTTGGAATTTGTGCGGTGAGATGGAAAAGGATGAAAAAGGTGAATGGGAAGGAGGAAGAGGAGGAGGAGGAGAATTGGGCCGGGCCGGGCCCGTATAAGAATCTTGGATCCGCAAGTTTTAGAAGCATTGAGATGTGTAGTGGTAGTGGTGTGCAATAAAGAAATGAGGAAATGACGGAAGGGGTGACGCATTCTCACAACGAGATTTTGAATTGATTATTGTCACGATTTTGGGGTGGGGTCCATTTAATCTAATATTTCCACTCAAGCAAACAATGGATGTAGTGGTTGATGTGACCCTCCTCTCCCTTCTATCTTGAGTTCCTTTTGACCATTCCTTATTTAAGATTTGGCTACACAATAAATGAAATGCATATAGATCGACTTCCGGTGAAAAGTTGGACCAAATTCGAATTGCTGACCGTCACTTTAGTTTGTAATTTTGTAAATGCATTCTCACCAACTGGGGAAACAAGTGGTTACTAGAATACTATTAGTAGTGTTTTGGTGTGTGGTGGATAATAGTGACTAAAGCATTTTTGAGCATCGAAAAATCAATCTACATCCGATACCAAATACTCAAATTTTCAATTATTACCCGTTAAGTCACAATCAATGTCAGTTTTGTAAAATTTAATTGTTTTAAAATTAATATATATATTATATTTTATGATAAATTATGTATGTTATTTTTAAAACATTATTATTATTTTTTATTTTTTACTTATTTATGAATGTAAAAAACAATAAATTATTAATAAAAATAATTTTAAAAAATTAATAATCTCTTTTTATTTATAATTACGGATACAATTTTTTTTTAGTAGTGAAGTTAATATAAATAAATTTCATATTTTGAAATATAGATATTCATCATAATTCTTCTTATAAATACCTTAATTATGGTTTTATCTTAGTGAAATGAGAAAAAATAACGTGAGATAAAAGTATATAATAATTGCTTAGTATATATAATTTGGGAATATGTTTGCTTCACAACCGTAACAAGTTTTATAGCATATATCAACATGAAAATACAGGACTACTAATTGTAGTTATTCGGTTTTCATAAAAAATAGTTTTATATTGTCGTTAATTATAAATCACATTTTTTCTGTTTCTTTCCACCAAATTTAAGATATTTTTATAAAAGTCGAATAGCAAAATAATTTTTTTTAATCAAATTTTAATATAAAATAGTTTGATACACAATATATATCTTTTAAATCCTTCACTTTAATACTTTTTAGTATGTTTTAAAATAAAAATAACTTCCACTACTTACTTTCTTTTGCGGAAAAAGAATGAAAGTCAGAAGAAAAAAATGGACAAAAGGTGGAAAATGTAGTACATGTGTTGCCTCCCTAAATTTAGTACTATGTGCAAATTTCGTACTGTTATAAGATCAAATGTATAACGTTAGAGCACACATAAAAGAGACTTTTTAATAATGATAATAATAATAAATGTGGATTTATATTTTCGTTGTTGTTTAAAAAAATTATCTCTTTAAAGGGTGTGCTCAAATACTTATGATCAAGCAAATTATATTTCATGGGCCGGATAACTTGGGCTGATTATTATACGTCAACAAAGATTCAGTAAAATGGGCTTGATGGGTCTTTAAACTCTTTGAAACCGACAGAAAGCGGAAATATTCCGGCTTGATCAATGCTTGAATTGATAATTGATAACCCAAAAAGAATAATGCTGAATTAAATTGGGGATAAAGTTTTCCAATGAAGGTTTAGATCCTTTACTTGTGTTTGGATGTTCTTGCCTAAGCTTTACAGGATAAACTCAAGTGCTTGTTTGACGGTTAGAATATAATAAAGATAAATAAAATATGAGAATTTATTAAGAATATAATAGAATGTGAATATGATTATTAAGATCTTATCTAACGTTTGATATGAGAGTTAAGTGAAATTAGTTAATCATTCACACTTAAATTCAATAGACAATTATAATCGGTCCTAATGTTGTGTCCTATTGCTTGTTTGAAGACGCATGCCATCTTTTGAAGCAATTAAACCTACAAGTTATGTCAAGAATAAATGCTTTCTATTAGTTGCATTCATGGTATGAAACAACTAGCTAGTCTGATAAATAAAATACAATTCTTTCAATTTTTATTCTCCATAAGGCGAATTCATACATTGTATCAAGGGGAGGGAGTGCCAATATGTAGATATACTAGACGTGGCAGGAGTTAGTTTGAGATCAACATGGGGTTTATAGTGTGTTGACAAAAAATGTTTTGTTTATAGTGTGCAGGTTTTAGAATTTAAAGACTTTCAATACAATTATCTCTCTCAATTTTCATTGTTTATTTTATTTTATTTTTCCAACTTTTTCATTTTGAATGAAAGATTTATATTATATAAATTATGTATGTCAAATTTTAAACAAATCTAAAATCATGAAGTATATTATTGAGATATATTATAATTAACGTTTTATGTACTTTTATTAAATAAAATTAATATTCATAAATTTCAATAATATATTAATTGATTTTATATTCGTGTAAAGTTTTATATACATATTTTATATAATATAAACTTAAAAAAAAGTACAATTTAAAAAAAAATTAAAAATTGAGAGAGTTTTAGATCGAGATGAGTCATACTCATGTAGTTCATTGTTATAAGGTAAAAGGTGTAACCGAAGAAAGAAAATCTCAATAACACATTAGATAAGTTTATTTCTAATCTTGAATGATTTTTTAGGAAGAATAATTAGATAATCTATATATTTTTTTAAAAGTCTATTTAACTAAAAATAACAAATTACATGTCATTAAAATAATCTTTCATGCTTACTAAGCTAACTTTCCTTAATTAAAAATAAATGATTTTTCATTACTATGTGAATCGTTCAAGACCATTAGAGACGATCGAAGACAATGGTTGATGATGATCTCATTTTCGAAAGATAATACCTACAAGCACTCTGATGTCTAAATCAGTAGGAGTTGAAGTACATTATTTATGAATGCAAGACTCTTTATATAGAGATTCTTCGAGGATGGTGATGTGGCAATAATTATTCAATTATGGATTATCCAGCACAAAAAGAGCGTGACCCATCTAATTGCTAATGAACGATTATGATAGACGGGGGCAAATTTGGTGTTACACCAAAATTTGACACAAGTGATCTAAAACACTATGGTTATTATTACTATTATTATTATTATTATTATTATTATTATTATTATTATTATTATTATTATTAGTTTAGTTATATTTTGTGTTAAATCATAACTTTGCTACTATAAATGTTTTATGTAATCTACACCTACTAATCTAATCAACTATTGTCATATTTAACGATACTAATATGAAATAGAATTTAAGTGGGATATTTTATTACTTAGATTTTCTAAAAATTTATGTTAGACATAAAAATAGAATTTAAATTTGTTTAAAGGGCAAAACTAGACTTATGACAAGTAATATGTCTTACTCATATAATATTTTTTAAATAGTAACCTAGGTTTAAGTCATACAAAATCTAACCTATTCCTCCAAATTTCTACTATCTATTTTTTGTATCTATCTTTTTTCCAATGAAATCATAAATGGAGATGAAATAATCGAAGAAGATCGTAACAATATATTTAGTGAATTCCAATTAAATTTCATTCAATAACATAATATATTAGAAAATGTGTTATTAGTCTAATTAAAAAATAGAAATAAATTAAAAAAAGTAATTATATGTCCAATAGTTTACCAAATATTATTTGTCCTCACATAACTTGCGGGTGAAATCTATAAAAATTATCTTTGTCTCGTTTTATTAGTTTTCTTATATTTTCACTTATATTATCTCTTAAAAAAAAAATTGGTGTCTCATTTATTTTATGAATGTTACGAAGTTAGTACTATTAATAATATAAAAACTAATAAATTTATTTATTAACAATCATGGACAAAGAATAGTTAGACGTTTAAACTTTACTTAATTAGGAAAGTTGAATTTATGTTTTCCACGTAACTGAAAATATTCCACTTCCTTTACAAAACTTTTAATAGGCATTACAAAGGCAAGTATATGAAAAGTTCAACTCTTTTTTATTTTAATAAACGGAAAGGATAAGCTTTTTGTAACTTATATATTAATAGTAATAACTAACCCAAATAATAATAAAGAAAGATTTAAAGCAAACTTGAATGATATTTGTCTTGGTTCTAAGTAGGTGAATCTCCAGCCTGACTTTAATTCGTGGGTCCAACTATCACCCTCATCCTTGCATCTTCATCTCAAATTCACTCTCATCTTTGTTGTTATCTTATCACATTTTATGTCACATTCACCCCAACCCACATGTCAAGAAAATCAAAGTACCTTCCTTCGGCTCATAACAACATCTTACTTTTCACACAACCCCACTTTCCTAAAATTGCTCACTATTCAATATGCCTTGTTGTTTATAAATATTTGTTATCTTATCCATAAGTTTTTTTTTTCTATTACTTTTTTTCATCGAAAATAATTTAATCTAAAACGCGTCGTAAATTAAATATAACTACATCTCATAATAGGAAATTGAACATAAATTCATATTATAAAAATTTAATTTATTTCGTTAGATCCGTCTTCGAAGATTTTATCTTATTTATAGTTTATCATGATATATAATTGACAATTTTTTCTATTATAGCTCTAATAAAGGTCAAATCACGATTAATTATAATTTAATTACTTCAAGCGATTGCCAAAGAAGCTTAAGCAGTTGAATATAAATACAACCATTTTTGTTGAGTTTCCAATTCATAAGTTATTGTAATTAACTTTTTAATATAAATTATATTGAGAGTCACATTTTTTTTTTTTTGCTCACATAGAGTCACACTTTATGGAAGTTAGAAAATCAATTGAATTTAAGTATTTAATAAAGTTCAATTAAAGACGAATCAATTAGAATATTAAATTATATTTATGGCTTAAACAATAATTTATGAAATTTCATTTTATATTTTGATCAAATTTTAAATTATTAAAATATTTCCATTCAAGAAAAATTTAGGAAACCAACAGTTTTATTGAAGAATTATAATTTTACTGAGTATTTAAAATTTAAATTTAAAATGGGATGCTCACCTATAAACCCTGTTCACTAAATAATAATCGTTTACAAATAAGTTAATGAATAATAGATAAATAAATATGTGATAAATTATAGGTCATAGATAAGCTAAGTAATTGAATTTAAAGCATACGTTAAAATTAGCTAGTCTATTGGGTTTGGTTTTCTTGCATTATACTTTGTCTTTACTATGTTTCTCTAATTGTCTCTACAGTTAAGCCACAAAACAGAAAGGACATTTCTTTCCTTCACATAGAAAAATCCCAGAAAAAGGGGAACTTCCTTTGTCTTTTCTCACTTTCAATTTAACCTCCTTTTCTTTCTTTCTTTCTTTCTTCTTTTCTTTCACTCACACGCTTCTATAGCTATTTCTTTCTTCCAACACATGCAAACACACAAGAATAATCTGCGACCTAAGCTTTTCCTCTAACTCCTATCACACAATTGTCTTCATTCATCCCTTTTCATATGTCGGTTCATTTCTAAACCACAAAGAAATCATATATTATTATTAACCTTTTTAACTATGAGAGGCATAACATCTTGTTACAATGAACATGCCATTAGAGTATCTGATTTATATTGTTCAAGACCTTCCAATTCAAACCATTCTTCTTATCTTTCTCCAAAACTCAACAATAATAACCCTTCAACTCAAAATTCAGTTACCTGCATCTACAAACTCAACTTCATTTCAATTAAAAAAACACAATTTTTCATCACACTAACTTGGACAAAGAAACTCATAGGTCAAGGTTTCATCATAAACATCATCAACCACAACACTGATTCTGATTCTGATTATGTTAATGTTCTGTCAAAGTTCAATACTAATCCTCCTCTGCTATTGAGAAAGAACAAAGGCACTGAAACGTTTCAAAATCAAAACTTTGAAGTTAAAGTCTTGTGGGATCTTTCTGATGCTAAGTATGATGAAGGGCCTGAACCGGTTACCGGGTTTTACGTATATGTTTTGGTGAACTCTGAATTGGGTCTTTTTCTCGGAGACAAAAATGAAGAAACTTTGAACTTAAATGAGAAACAAATTCATGGAGCGAAATTCTCCATGGTTTCGAGGAGCGAACGGTTCAATGGCACCGGTATTTATCCAACAAAGGTTAAGTTTTCTGAAACAGGAATTGTTCATGATTTATTGATAAAGTTTGGTGTTGAAGAAGAAGGATCAAAGAGCCATGTTTTGTGTTTGTTTATGGATAAGAAAATGGTGTTTCAAGTGAAGAGATTGAAGTGGAATTTTCGTGGGAATCAAACAATTTTTGTGGACGGTTTGGTTGTGGATATGATGTGGGATGTGCATGATTGGATTTTCAATCCTAATTCTGGTTCTGCTGTTTTTATGTTTAGGACAAGAAGTGGATTGGATAGTAGATTATGGTTGGAAGAGAAGAATTTGTTTAAACAAAATGAACATGATAGAATTGGGTTTTCTTTGTTGATACGTGGATGTAAGAACCCTCATTGATTATTCAATCTTTTGGTTTCGTTTTTCCTCTTCTTCTTAATTACTTTTTTTATTTAATTTGTTCAACTGGTTTTGTGTTTGTTAAGACTGAAAAAAACTGACACTTAGATATTTTTCTTCTTAATGTATATATATTTGGTTTCACCATTTACCAATCACATCGAGCTATTGTGATCTCGTCAATCTAAACGGAAATAAAATATACATAGATTAACTTAATCTATGTCACATGGTAACATATCAATCATTTATGGTGCAATAAGCTCACCACAACAATCCAATCTCTATAATCTTCTGTTGACATTTTATCGAACACCTTGTGTGAGTTGTTGGTTTTTCTTAACTCCTTTTTGGGTTTTACGTTTCTGGATCGATTTTCTTTTCTAATAAGGAAGCATTAGATGCCATTTTGCCTTAAGGGTTGCCAATGGGTATGGGGAAGGACAACATTGCATTAAAAACTTGGTAATATATATATAGAAAACAGTTGTTAGTTAATACTGCTGGAAATTGGAAATGTGCTTGGGTTGAGTTTGCAAAGCTAGGTTTTTTTTTTGGAATTATACAGGGCACTTCAATTGTAATGAACGAACTATTTATCAATACGTCTTGGATTTGAACTCCTTGCTGCTTAATTAATTAGTTGAATATGATTTCTTTAGACCTGAAGATAGGTAGGTACACCGTCAAAATCAGATTTCTTCAAATTAGAACTTCTAACAAAAAATTCACATAATTAGTACCTACTACCTACGTGGCTTGTTTAATTTAGAATATGTTTATGTGAAATATTTACTAGTCCATACAAAACTAATCTCTCAAACGTAAAAATACATTATATATTAAAGACTCATGATCTGACTATTAAAGATATTATACTTTTATATTAAATTTAATTCATCTTTTTAAAGTCAATTTATAGTATAGATAATATTTTTTATTATAGATTTATTTAATATTTTATTTATAATTTATGTTTAATTTGAGTTTTCTTTTCTAATACATCTATTGCGTGCAATATCTATTATGAAACTCGACATGAGTATCTAAATAGTGAGTAATTAAAGTCTATAAAATCTAACATATAAAGTAAGGAAAACGGATTGTCTAATTTCAGCACGGGAACTGCACGCTGATTTTCGCTCATTCTCCTCCATCAGATCCATTGTACATTTAATAATGTGCCATGTGGCCAACTTTGTCTATTTCCCTCATTCAAAATTAAAAAATAAAATACAACTTAAAAAAGTTTTTTTTCAATAACACTTATTTAAAAAAATTTACTAAAATATCTATTTTTAAAACTATACACTAAAATACATTTTTTTTTTAGTTATAAGTCTCCTTTATAAATGTCGACTTCTTTAAGAAAACTCGACTTTATAAATTCGATTTCTTCAAAGAATTATTTCAAAATGTTTTGTTTTTGTTTCAAATTAACAACAAAATTGATCAAAAAAAAAATTTAAATTTTTTCGAAAATAGTGACTTCCTTAAGAAATCTGAGTTTAAAAATTTGAAAAAAGCATTTTGAAAAATATTTTTTTGGACAATTTCTAAAAGAAACAAAAAAGAATTTTTGGACAATTCTGTTGTTAATTAGCAACAAAATTGTCCAAAAAAATTTGTTTAAAATTATAAAAAAAAATTTGGGCAATTTTGTTTTCAATTTTTAAACTCAATTTAAGGACAAAAATTAAAAAAAAAAAAATTAAACTCAGGTTTCTTAATGAAGTCGCCATTTTCAAAAAAAATTTAAATTTTTTTGAACAATTTTGTTGTTAATTTGAAACAAAAATTAAAAAAAAAAACATTTTGAAAAAATTCTTTGAAGAAATCGATTTTGTAAACTCGAATTTTCTTAAGGAAGTCGACATTTACAAAAGAGACTTATAACTAAGAACAAAAATGTATTTTAGTGTATAGTTTTAAAAATAGATATTTTGTAAATTTTTTTAAATAAGTGTTATTGAAAAAAACTTTTTAAGTTGTATTTTATTTTTTAATTTTGAAAGAGGGAAATAGACAAAGTTGACCACATGACACATTATTAAATGTACGATGGATCTGATGGAGGAGAATGAGCGAAAGTCACCGTGCAAGTTCCTGCGCTGAAGTTAGACAATGCATTTCCGTAAAGTAAGATAGACCTTATTCCCATCCACACTATGTTGGTTTTTAAACAAGTTCTCTTATCATTTAAAATCTAGAAGAACTGCTGATCGAAGAACTAAAAAAGCACAACAGCCAAATAATGAAGCAAGGTAATTATATGAAAGAGAGACAACAAAAAAAAAGTGACTATATCTAGAAAGAAAAGAATAGCAGGGCGGAACAACATCTCTAAATTTGGTGTAACATAAAAGCAGGGGCTAAAGTAAAATAATTATCCTATAACTTTAAGATGCATGCTCAAGTGCACGGTTATGCATTCATATACGATTTATACAAGTATAAAAACAGGTAGAAGGGTCACGAGGCATACCATGGACACAAGTGCAAATATAGAAAGGTAAAGTCACACTTTATTTTCTTCTTAACTTGAAAATGAAATCCAACCCAATTTTAACCTAACCCCCATTCGTTAGGCGATACTTGTCTCCTTTGATTTTTTGTATTCATCGATTCAGTTTTATGTCACACTCCAAAACCAACCCCTTTTCTTTTCTATTATTACACCACTCCACTTTTTTAACCATAGTGAATATTTTTGTTAAAAATTAAATAGCTAATATTTATCGAACGAGATCTTGCTTAAGCGATCTAAACAAAATTTAATGTTTTCATCCGCTCATTTAATCCTTGAAGTCTAGTAACGGATTTGTAGATGATTTATGCTCCGTTCTGATGTTTTCATATAAATTAACAATTGTTTCATGTTTTTATTTTTTAAACTTAACAAGATTACCCAATGTTCATAACCTTCTAGAATACATCAAAAGATCCTTCGTGGGGGCTCAATTTAGAACGTGCCATCATTTATGAAAAATAAATATAATTCATTATTGATAAAGGTATTATTATTATTATTATTATTATTATTATTATTATTATTATTATTATTATTATTATTATTATTATTATTATTATTAATGATAATAATAATAATAGTGAGTAGAAAAGAAAGAATAGGAAAATATGTGTGTATGGAAAATATAAACATGTATCGTATTACCTTGTTTATGATTTTGTTTTAAACATATTTTTTTTATTAATGTTACTAATTTATATTAAAATATGAAAAAAAATTAAGTTAAATATATTAATATATAAATATTATTATTTTTTAAATATAAATGAATAAATTAAATTTAAAGAAAAAAGATAAATGTTGTTAGTGTAAATTAATTTCACAATTATGAACCATTGTTATTTAATAACTATTTCTCAAACAATTAGGTAACTGTAAAACTATGTACATGAATAATGTGATTAAACCCTTAAATTTATTTTAAAAGAAATCATTAAACATTTGAAAAAAAACGATTATATAGTAACACACCTACCCCTTTACCACGCCACCATAAATCACGGTCATAAATATCCCCCGAAATTTGTTCTTTTAAACCCTTTATTCTTGTCATCTTCCACACAAAACCCTCCATTTTTCTTCTCTCAATTTCTCTACACTACCAACCATGTCTTCCTTCAAGACCAAATACCAAGGTATAATATTCACTCTTGTTTTTATTAATAATGTCATATACTTTCTCGAATTCTCTTCCATTTATGCCATTTTGTTTGTCGTTTTTCCCTTTGTTGGGCTCGATTGTGATTGAACAGTTTTGTCATCTAGGTAGATTGATTGTGTTATCAAATATTGACATTTTTTAATGTGGACGGTTATTTATGTAACCCTTTTATTTTAATATTAATATGCTTCATACTTTTTTTAAGGCAATATATGCTAAAAGAAAAATATTACATCTAAGAGTTTTTTTTAATGGATTACTTTGAATTCTATTCATGATTGTGTGTCCTAAAATAAATGGATTGATCTACTTGCGGAGTGCTTGTGATTTTGTTCTTTCCTGGAACTAAGTTGATACCATCCCTTAAGGTTGGGATTATGTATACAAATATGAAAACAATAATATGAATGTTTATTTGTGTTACGTAAAATTTAGGTCTTTTTTTGGTTTTGTGATGCACGTAGTCATGACTTTTGATCTGGGTTGTTGAGTTTTTATGTTGCACAAACTGGTTAAAATTATAAAGAAATATTATTGGGATGCATTGAAGTAGGAATTTAATTTATATATACAGTAAATACAATCATTCTACTTCTAAAATCAGACACATACCATTGTGTAATTTTTTTAACATGTGCATGAAAAAGTCTTGAAGTAATTCAAATCAATAATTTCTAAGTTCAAATAAATATTGGTATTTTAGTAGTCAATAGCGAGTTATAGTTGCGATATAGTGGCACAGCAAAGTAGCTGGTGGCTGCTATTAGAAGTCTGTAGCTGTTTGCTGTAAGGCTCGTCCACCGTAGTGGCCGAAATAGCAGTTGCTAAATGTTTCAGAAAAATTAAAACCCTGTTTTGTTATTTTAAGCCTTAGATTGCTTAAACTTATTTCCTTTCTTGACATTTTTTGTATTAACTTCTATGTTCTGCTTAAGCCATATGGCTTTTAATTGTTATTTATGAATATTTCATGAACTATTATTTTAATTCAGTATTTATCTATTCTATGTTCTACGTCATTTTATTTTTCTGTTTAAGAACCTAATTACTTTTAGGAGTTGTTTATTTTTGCCTTCCCTTATTTTTTATTCATCTCAAGTTGAAATGAAACTATTAGAGGTAAACTGCTATTATATCTGGATGGAAAAAATATGTAATTTACTGGTTAATGTTCTGATGAATTGCAGATGAACTCATTGCCAATGCTGCTTACATTGGCAGCCCAGGGAAGGGTATCCTCGCTGCCGATGAGTCAACTGGTACAATTGGAAAGCGTTTGGCCAGCATTAGTGTTGAGAATGTCGAAACAAACAGGCGTGCTCTCCGTGAACTCTTGTTCACCACCCCTGGCGCTTTTGAGTGCCTCAGTGGTGTGATTTTGTTTGAGGAAACCCTATACCAAAAGACCGCTGGAGGTACTCATGCTCCTTATTTATGATAATCGATAGATACATTTTGCAGTACATGTTAAGTTTATCTCCTTATAAGGAATCAATGAGCAAAATCTTATTTACACATTTCATATGAATTTATATATTGAATGACTTCTTAATTATGACTATTACCTTGTTCTTAACAATGTCTAAATAATGCCATATTTTTCAGTTGTCATTAGTTTCTGAACGTTCTTATTCTATGTTATTTACCGCAGGAAAACCTTTTGTAGAGTTGTTGAAGGAAGGAGGAGTTCTCCCCGGTATTAAGGTTGACAAGGGTACTGTAGAGCTTTCTGGAACCAATGGAGAAACCACCACTCAAGGTTTGGATGGCCTTGGTCAGCGTTGCCAAAAATACTATGAAGCTGGTGCTCGATTCGCTAAGTGGCGTGCTGTCCTCAAGATCGGCCCCAACGAGCCATCTGAACTGGCTATCCATGAGAATGCTTATGGGCTGGCTCGCTACGCTGTCATATGCCAGGAGAACGGGCTAGTTCCTATCGTGGAGCCTGAAATCCTAGTCGACGGAACTCATGACATCAACAAGTGTGCTGAGGTGACCGAACGTGTTCTGGCTGCATGCTACAAAGCTTTAAATGATCATCATGTTCTTCTCGAGGGAACTCTTTTGAAGCCTAACATGGTCACCCCTGGTTCAGATTCTCCCAAAGTTTCCCCTGAAGTCATAGCTGAATATACGGTTAAAGCTTTGCAGCGAACCGTTCCGGCTGCAGTTCCTGCTGTGGTGTTCTTGTCTGGTGGACAGAGTGAGGAGGAGGCAACACTAAACCTTAATGCCATGAACAAGTTCAAGGGAAAGAAGCCGTGGGCACTTTCTTTCTCTTTCGGAAGA
>NC_021162.2:71623718-71628689 GCF_000331145.2 Cicer arietinum
GGAAGAGCGCTTCAGCAGAGTACTCTTAAGGCATGGGCAGGGAAAGATGAAAACATTAAGAAGGCTCAGGATGCATTCATCTCTAGGTGTAGAGCAAACTCACATGCAACTTTGGGAGCTTATAAAGGTGATGCAACCCTTGGTGAAGGTGCCTCTGAGTCTCTCCATGTCAAGGATTACAAATACTAAAAAGTATAGAGCTTCTTTTGAAGAGATTTTTGAGCTATTGACATCAACATTATAACACCTTCATAATTAATTAAAGAGTAATACCTCCAAGCTACATCGGCCTTCTTCCACTTTTGTTTCTCTTCTTTTTTGTCTCTATGATTGAGTTTTGCCCTTTATTGTTGTTTAGTCTCATTTTTGTCTTAATGCAGTTTGGATCTGAGAATATTTTGTTAGTATCATATGCATAAAGCTATTCTTAGTGAAAGCTATTTAATTTAGAACAATGCTCACGTATTATTATTAAATTAGAGATTTTGATGGCAAAAGAAACTTGATCTTAGTATGTTTCCTTTGAATGACTTGGTTGTTAAGTTTTAGTACAACCAAGACATAGGAATAACAATGGAGATCCGATAGACGGATTTAAATTCTCTACCTTTGGCTTCTCTAACTTTCTCTATCTTTCTCTGTATATTTCTCTACATTTTGTTTTCTGTCTCATGATTCTCTATCCATCCTAAAGATTATACTCTTCTATTTTATTACAAAATTTACTTAAAATTACTCTACTTCTAACAACTCAAAGTAGAGAATCTAAATCGCTACTTAGTGCTACTGAAGCAAACGCAAGGCTGAGGCTAAAAGAATAAGGATTTGGCCGATGCTATGTAAGTGTCAGCGATACGGACGTGTTAGAGATACTGGCCCCTAATTCAAAGGAAATATCTGATATTATTTTATATTTCTATGGCAAATAACGTGGAGCAAAAGAGAGATATTATCGGAGAAAAAACAAACAAAAGTGTTAGCAGAATTAAAAAAAAAGGGAGTTAACTGAATAGCTGGGCTTTTTGGTTACAAAATTTTTAGCTGGGCTGAATTTGGAATCATATCTGTTTCTTTTTTGGGCTTTAACCGATTTAGGGTACAAACTGGGAAATCTTAAATGTTTCAACCTAAGAAGAGCCCATGTTATATTTTGTGTGTTTCAATGCAGCCCGTGTTGTAAAAGTAGTTTATCAATTTCTGTATTTGTTCACCCGTTCTCAAGTACGCTACTGTAACTAATAGTTAATCCTACTAATCCAACTTTATCTAGAAACATCAATTTATAAAGAAGAATCCTTCTCTCACTCACTCTCCTTCTCAGGATGTCAGAACCTGATTGCATTATTATTGACAATTGTGGATGAGATGTATAGTAATGTTGCTTTTTACTACATTCCAAAACATAATAATTATAAGCAAGTTGGTCAAGCCAGAATCTATAACTCTGATCTTATCGTAAATTAAATCATATTTGTGTATAGATTGGTTTGATGTATTTGTAGAGTGCAGGTAGTGATGTGAGAATGGCGCATGATAATAAGAAATAAGAAATAAGAAATAAGAAAGAAAAAGTAGTAGTGGTATATAATTGGTATATAATTCCTTTGACAATTGAATTAGTGAAAAGTGTGTAGAATGATGACAAAATAGAGAGGAAAGGAGGAGGAAGAAAAAGGAGAGGGAGAACTGGCAATATGTCTCCCTAACCTAACAGTTGTGTCATGTGTGTGAGGTAAGAAGATAAGAGGAAAGTTCTTGACAGTATATTTCCCAGGTACGGATAGTGTGTGTCCATTAGCGTAAGGTGTAAGGTGCATGTGTGTATGTAGTAGCGGAACTAGTGCCACTGCCTCTGCCGGTACTACCTGCTACCATCACCAGCCTTAAAAATGCAAATATTATTATTATTATTATTATTATTATTATTATTATTATTATTGTACTGCACACTATGCTACTCTTGTCCCTTTCCCTGCACAATATGCAAATTCATTTATTACTTTCTGGGGACTCACTCGCCTCTTTCGCTTTCCTCACTACTCCATCATCATTCTCACTTTATAAACAATTAATATTACTATACCATAACCATTTCCTCTTCGGTATTCTGCTGCCTATTTTTACTATTCTAATTCAATTCCATAAACACTCTTAACAAAAATACAAACTATCAAAAACACATACTAGTACAATCTATAAAATACTGCTAAAACAAATATACAGAAATCATCATTGACAATTAGAAATTGATAACAGATTAGTCCATCAATTTTATTTTATTCAAAATTAACTATTATTTTGATGATGTCTACTGTAATAGAGTTGTTATAACCGTTAGAAATTGCCAACGTGTAAAACAACGTTGCAGGTAAATTTTTTGGTCCAATTACTCTATCTTCACTTTTATTTGAATTATTTTTTTTACTTGTAAAAAATGGCCAAATTTATTTCTCATATGTTACTATTCCTTTTTGTTATTTATGGTTGAACCTTGATCACATTTAATTTCTAGTGAATCTTAAGTGAAACGTCATAGCTCAATTTTGAAAAACAAAATTGATCCTCTCCATATTAAAAACAACAATACTATATAATACGTTTATATATTTTTACGAAAAATAAATCACAAAAATTAAAATTTTAAGTTATGAAAACTAACTATATACTAAAATACTTGATTAAAATAGTCAAATCAATTAAAAAAAAATAACATTTATGATTTTTTTTTCTTTTTGTTACTATTTCTAATCGTAACATTTAGTATTTTTCGATTGAAAATAGAAAGTTGGGATGTGTGTTGTATATTACAATTTTCTACAAATTTGAATATTTATTGAGGGTTGTGGTTTCAATTTCTATTTGGGTTGTTAATTGTATTTCAAGTTTTGATGTTAGTCTTTTCATCAGGCTTTCTACAAGTGTCATGGTTTCGATTTCTCAAAGATGTTAAGTAAAACCATTTGTTTTGTGTTGTGTCTACACAAATTATTTAATAGCAATCCCTATTTTGGTTGATGTTTGATTATGATTTATTTGATGGGTGGACCTTATTCAAGCATAATGTTTGATATTCATCGGTATGTTTTTCGTTTTTCTTTTATATTTTCAACTAAGGACCCAACTAGTTTGTGGTTGGTGTTAGAATAGTAAAACGTAAGGTACTGATTTGGCTTAAATGAAAAATGGATTAATTTTGATTTTTTTTTTCTTCATGAGTATGATATTATTCAAATAAATATATATTATTAGTTTCGCCCAACAAATTTACATGTCACTGCGGTTTTACACATTCACAATAACCAGCAATCATGTCATCTTCGTAATGGTTTTATAATCAAATAGGTGTATCGTACTATGAACTTAAAAGTACGAAGTATAACTTTTATAAAATTACAATTACAATATTCATTGTGATTTTATTATTTCACTATAAAATCAAACCGACACTTTAATATTATTTTAAATGAAATTAATATTATTCCAAATGTCAGCTGTATTAATTATATTTCATTAAACAAATTTATAATTTATATAATAAGTAAAATATTGATATTAAGTATAATCAGTTTTAAACTATAATAATTATGATTATAAATCAACTGTATAAAAATTTATGAGTAAAACAAAATATAAAAACCTATGAGATATAATAATATTGATCCATAAATAAAAACAGATATACTTTTATCACAAAAAGAAGAAAAAATGTTACACAATGTTAATTATATAAAACACAAATACGAACATTGTGTCTGAGTGAAATTATACTCATCATCTTCTAAGCAATATCTCAGATTTGAGTTTTATAATAAAAAAGAGGTTAAAATATGAGATCCACTAACATTGTATTTGAGTGAAATTATACTCATATTTTTTAAGCAATATCTGATATTTAAGTCTTATGATAAAAAAAAAAAAAGTGGTTGAAATAAAAGATCCACTAAAGTGGTCGGTCAACCACATTTTTCAACTGAGTTCGATAAATACTTAGCACCAATAATAGTAGTAAAAATATAAAATTACAACATCTATTTAAAAATCCCAAAATTACATTAAAAAAAAGAATGATAGATGGTGGGGGAAGAAGAAGAGAAAGTCAATCAATTTAGTTGATAACCGATATATGAACATCATTTGAAGGTGCAATGACATAATTGAATTCCAATTGTACGAGAGACATTCACCTGAATCAAATCAGTGTCATATACTCCAACACTTATGATCGAATACATATAAGTGCTCATCATTAAACTAACTTGAAAATATTTTTCTCTCCTAGCTAGATTCCCGAACTATCATCAGTCTCTATACATAATAAAACCCTCATCACTTCAGTTAGCTATTGCCGATAGTTTTGCAATTACAACTACTCCTTAATATTGGAGATTTTAAAGTTTCTGCAACAACATCTCAATTGTAAAACCATTTGTATTGCATAGGTAATAATGTGTGAGATACTCACTCACTGATTTTGGTTTGCTTTATTTACCTTTAAGCTATAATTCTCCCACAAATTTCCTCCTTCACTCATCAAAAAGGGAAAACAACTTTCAGCAGCCGCAACAACAACATTAGAATTTGAACCATCATCATTTCTTTGTACCCTCCTACTCTCTTCTTCCCTTTGATCATTAACATCACAATAAGAACCACCACGATGATTATGATGATTATTATTATTATATAAACAAGACCGATCAACATTGTTATCATCAAAATAAAAACAATTACTTCTTGAATTTTCCTTTCTCTTCTTGTTTACATCTTCATTTTGATTCATTCCACCTCCCATATTCAAACGACCCTCATGAAAAGATTGAGTCTTTATCTCATTTCCTGTTAATTTTTGCAAAGCTTCCATTAAAGCAGCATCTCTTGTTTCAATCCATGCTCTTTCTTTAGCCCAAAATCTTTGTTCTCTTTCCAACCTTTCTTTCTCTTTTTTCTTCCACTCTTGTTCTCTTAACACTC
>NC_021162.2:71628918-71639811 GCF_000331145.2 Cicer arietinum
TTGTTCTCTTACCCCTCTTTCCTTTTCCTTCTGTTCCAATGTTTTTGTTAGTTTATCTAACCATTCCTCTTGTTTCTCAACAAGCTTCTTCATTTGTGAATCAATGAAGTCTTTTATCTTTACCTTCCAACCACTTCTTCTTCTTCTTCCACTCACCGTCCTCTTTTTCTTCTTCTCCATGGAACATTCATTCTCTTTCAGTCCCTCAGTGCTATGAGTATGATCGTTTTCATCATCATCATCATCATCAGATGATGTGTAAAATTCAGTTGAGTTTGTTAGACTTAGACTATGAGAATGAAACATTTCTTGAATATTTGTTTGAGAAGTATTGTTGTAGAAAATAAGGTTGTTGTTGTTTTCTGGTAATGAAGATAAAGAAGGGTTATTGTTAATGTTTTCAGTACCATATAACGCTTCAAGTTGACGAAAGAATCTATAATGTTTTCCATCTTGTCTTCCTGCTCTACCTTCCTTTGTTTTCTTGTAGTATTTGTATAGATTCTCAAATTTCTCTCTGCATTTTTTTCCATTTCTCTGGTAGCCATGTTCTTCATACATTATCCTTAACACAAGCAATATGCAAAAAATGAGTATGGAATTAGAAAAACAAGAAAAGGGTAGTTAATATTGAGCCCTAGTTGGAGCTATGAATAGTATATTCTACCAAAGGAGCTACAGCACAATCTACGATGAGCATTTTTATGCAATGTCATGTCATTTCAAATTGCAATAGGAATGAGTTTTTGAAGGAAGAGCCTGTGATTGATGTAATTCATTCCATGTAAGAATAGAATTAGAAATGTAAAAGAATCCGAAAGTAGAATGAATTTTTAATAAAAGAAAAACTAATTAGTAATTAATAAAAGGGAATTAGCAGTTGCACTTAAAAAAGGGTACAAAATTTGAAAAAAGAAAAAGGGGGTGTTGTAAAGATGTAGTAGTAATTAACCTTGGGTAAATAAATTGAAACATTCAATAGATAAAAAATGATACCTAGAAATTTGATCCCAAAGAGGACCCTTTTGATTAGCTTCTTTGAATTTAGAATCAAGACGAGATCTGATATCAAGAAGAGTGAGAGTCTCTTGTCTAGGCCATCGTCCAGTGGAAGAATCAAGAACAGCTTCAAGTGAAGGAGTTGAAGCAGAAGGAAGAGTAACAGAATCGGTAGAAACAAAGTCATGAAGAGAACGAGGAGGCATTATGTCTGGACGACCAAACATCATGATATCAAATTGTGTGGGGTTGTTACCGGAAGGGAAGAGTTCGGCGGTGGAGAAATGGTTAGTTGTAGTTGATGTTATTCTTGGTCCATTCATGAGTTGTCTCAGATCAGTGATACCATAGTGTTGTTGATGATGATGATGATGATTGTCATCCATTTCCATTAGTTACTGAAATAAGAAGAAGGAATAAGAATATATTGATGAAGAAGAAAGAGAGAGAGAGAGTGTGGTGTAATTAATTGAGCGGCAGATTCGGATCCTGTCGTCAATGAAAAATATCAAAATATGAAGAGCAGAAGAATGGTCCCATGTCTGAGTGTACCAACTCTTTATGCGTGTGTCTACCAATTTCTTTATTTTTATTTTACAAAATGACCATATTTCAGTAAATTAGTAGTAGAGGGAAAGTATTAGTGTGAGCATCTCTCTTTCGGCTTTTCAACAACCAAAAATGCTGCTTCGTTTAGTGTCGTTGTTAAGTACAGCTTAGGAGGTGGGGTTGGACTTTGGAGACTTGGAGTGTTTTAAAGACTAGTATTACTATGTCTGCTGCCTATGCCCTAACATTCTCTATATCTTAATATTAATATATCATTTCATATCATTTTCTGTTGGCTAATGCGTAATCGACACGCGGGTTAAAGCAAATCACCAATGGAAGACAATCGTTTTCTCTTGCTGACGCGTGTATAGTGCCTTTGATGCTAGCTTTTTGACTTTTCATCATCATTCCATTCCAATAAATCAACATATTACTTTTTATTTACAAATATTTCGCTTTTTTTTTTCTAGTTTATAACTCTATCTTCTATAAGTAAACAAAAATAACTTTATTTTTATTTTATTTTGTTTCACATGAATTCCATTAACAAAATTAATTAACATGATCTTGTTTTTTTTTAACCGCTCAATTTTTCTATCGAAATGAAACTTTATATTTTAAAATATTATCAAATAAATATACATGAAGAACTACGTCACCAATAAAAAAAAACATACATAAGAGATAAAAGTTTAAAACCATTACTTCCACCTAATCATAAATTTCACCCAAGTAAAATTATCATATCTAATTTAGCTAAACAAGAATTGACAAGCCAAACTTTTTCTTTAAACCCAGAACAAATTTTGGCGCAACATTGTTATTATCTAGAAGAGTTTAGACATGCTTGGAACTATTGAGTGTGAAAAAGTATATTTTTTTGATTTTATCTAGTGAGGTGTATCAATGGATGTCGTTTAGAGAAGATGATTCTTCCAATATAAAGTAAAAGAAAAATGATAAATTTTTTAAATCAAAAACAAAGAAAAAGAAAAGTAAAATTTAACAAAAAAAAATATATTGAGAAAAATATTGAATTGATTAAATATAAAAAAATAATTAAAATAAATCTATGATACACTTTGTATAACAAAAATAACTAATCTAACAGATTTTAACTCATTATGATGTTAGATTCGGACATTATAAATATTATAAAGGTTTGAATGTCATTCTCTTTAATAAAATTAATTCTTATAAAAAATGTAAATATTTTTAACTAATTTATAATCAATATTATCTGACTTATAACTACCTTATAACTAATTTCAACTACAAATCTCCACCCACCACTTTTATCCGATTCCCAAATTGCTCATGGACCGACAAAACTATTCCCAGTAACATGACTCTTCACTTTTGTTATTGATGCAATTACTAATTAGGGCAGTAAACTAGTAATAATGTTATTAGGTTCCAACTAAATTAAGTGATATAATTACTAATTAGGACAGTAACACTTTTTTTTCTCTTCTCTGAATTTGTTCAAATTTTAGATATCATTTAATCTATTGAGGTAAATTGCTTTCTCTGAATCTAACTATCTCTATAGAGCACTTAATTTTGAGACTGAGTTAATATTAATCATGCCGTATATATTTGATGTAATGTAACATGTTACCTTTTCTATTTTCTTCCTCACTTTTTTATCAACTATGTAAGAAACGATGGATTCATAAAGAAATTCACTGCAAATATTAGCATATGCAAGCAAGTGTGAATTTTAATTTGACAATGATACTTCTGATTCACATCTCAGAGAGAATTAATTGTTACTTCTGATCATTCACATCTGATTAATGGAATGTTTGTTCAATTTAATTTATATAAAAAAGATCAACATTAATTCGATCTAAGAAAGTTTCAGAAAAAATATAATAATTAAACAAGTAAACTAAATTGAAAGAGAGGCCAAAATTTCATTAATCCTTAATTCGGTCGAATGAAATTAAATGGAATTAACAACACACTGATGATAACTGAAGCATTGTGTCAGTATAATTTTCTTCTTTTGGAGAAAGTTGTGATCAATGGCAGGGAGAGGACCCCCTGTGTCATGATCTGCAATATATGTTTCATTTTATAATTAAATTATATAATACGAATATATGGCCATGTGACTACAAAGCTATTCGATGGTGATGTATGTGCTATGCTAGTTGATCAGAGCCAGTACATCACTGCTCAGATATATGCATTACATGCCTCCTTTGGCATAACATTAAATACTACTACAGTGCATTTTTTTTGAGACCATGGAACAACAATAAATCAAATCATTCAGAATTATTAATGTATATATATTTAATATTTAATTTATTTATAAACAAGATAAGATATAATAACTCACCCGAATTCAACTCTACCCTTGTTATCATGGAAAGTAAATATCTGAAACTATAGGATGTAAATAGTTTTGCAAATATTAAAAATATCAAATGTGTATCAAATAAAATTAAATCCTAAAAGTTATTCACTTTCCTCGTTTAAGTAGATGTCGGGTTCCGCGGTGAAAAAAATACATACAGGAGTTATGGGTGATTGGGTGAGTAATATTTGTCTCAAAATTTGATGGTTTCCATTAAAAAAACAATAATACAACAATTTTTTTAAATATTTGAATTATAGAAGTATCTATTCATATGAAAAACAAAAGCATTTATAAGGATATAGAAGCAATTTTAAGAATTAATATATACTAAAATTATTGATTCATTTTATAATTCGAAATGAAAAATACTTATTTTTAAAATAAAAATAAAAATCAACTTTATCGTTATAGTGAACCATAGTTTGAATCTTGATTGAGATGAGTATATATATTAAGAATCTGTTTGTTTAAGATTTTTAAAAAAATTATATTTTTTAAAATGATTTTTATAAAAATTTACTTAAACAAAAAAATAATTTCGACATTAAAGATATTTAAAAAATGATTTATACGAAGAATTTATCAAAATAACTTTTTATTTTAATTATTTTTAAAAAATTTATCATCCAAAAAAGGTTGCAACAAATAAATGAAATATTTAAAACAATATTTTAAGATTAACTATTTAACCAATTTTTATTTTAAGTTTTATTTTTAAAATTCTTTTTAAAAAATATTATGACAAAAAAAAATACTATAATTTTTATATAAAAAAAAAGAATCTTAAACATGCAGACACTATATGTTTGATACAGTTTCATAAACAAGGTTAACCCCAGCAAAGGAACATGTAAGAAATAAAAAAATCAAAATTTTTTTCTCAAATTAATTACCTTCATCTCCGTTTGGGAGTTTAGGACGGAAGAGAAAGAGAAAGCCTTCGGAAAAAAAGGAAAAAAAATAAAAGTACATTCTCAGAAATCGAATGAAGTTTTTTATTTTAAATTATTTGGATGTTGATCATTTTATAACTGTTTACTTAATACAGTAAGATTTCAAGTGTCGTGCTCAAACTACTTATTATGTTGTTGCTTTTAATTTAATATTTATCACGATTTTTAAATTCTCTTATGATTTAACAATAGTATTAGAAATGATGGTTAACTATGGTGATTGACTCATTGTATGGATGATTGAGAATATTATTCAAAAGACACGTTATGTTGATATTGAGTGTCAACGATGATACAAATTGATGAATTTATACTTGATAGAAATTATTGATATACTAAATGTGAGTAAAATATTACATTGTATGAAAAAAATAGATATTCAACATCATATAAGCTAAATAACTTATATGGTGTCAAATTCACGTGTGTCGTTACAAATTATGATGCAGATATTTTTGAGATTCTATCATAATTAAAAAAAAAAACTAAAACAATATTTAAGACTTTGATGCAAGTATTATTTAGACATTAATACTCTTTAAAGAAAAAATAGATCATACATTATTGGTCTTGTTGCACATTCAATTGGCTGACTAACAACTATATATGCAATATACATAAAATTATATTATATTTTAATATGTGATTTGTTTAAAAGATGAATAAATGAAACGAAGATTAAAGTTGGTAGGAAGTTGTAAGAAGGAAATAAAGGAGCACAGTGATAGAAAATGGATAGTGGTGATTTATGACAAGCTGAGAAAAAGGACTGAAGAACAGAGGAGGCAGAACTGATTGCTTGCTTTTCAAGTATAATATAAGTTAGAGCAGAACGTTCCATCCATGCACAAGCATTGAATCCAATGACAAAATCAAATTCCATAATTCAAAACTAAGTTCAAGAAAAGAAATTGTTAATGTTTGGAGCCATCTGAAATACACAAGCAATAAACATGCTTAAAATTTTTAATTGTATTTTAAAATCGAAGATCAGTTGCATAACCTAATTTTTTTTATTCTTTTTAAGACAGTTTATAGGGACATTTCAAATCTAAATATAAATAATGTATTTTCTTCATCTTAAAATATAAAAGAAATATATTGATTATAAAACTGATGTATTTTGATTCAAAATTTAATTTAATTAATTTTTATTTATATTTTAAGATAAAGAGTATAATTTTGTCTAAATTCAAAAAAATATAGACATTTTAAAATTTAGAGAATCCAAGTTCATTGCATCCTTTCTTTTGTTCTCTTTCCAAGTTCCAACACCCATCTATAAACAAGAAATTTTAAATATGATGCAATGAAATAGATTACTATATTTTACTCACTCTATTATTATTTTTGGTTATTTTAAGGTTATTTAAACATACTAAAAATATTAATAAATTTAATAACATTTAATAAAATGGACTGATTGATACATGTTCTTAAGACATTTATTAAAGAAATATAAAAATAGAAGTTTTATTTTAAAGCAATGAGATTTGGTCTAACAAAAATATAAATTATATAATAAATTTAAATATCCGTTGAAAAAAATATACTTATTTAATATTATATATATCTTGAATTAAATGACCACCAACAAAAGAAATTTATAAAAACAAAAATTGTGTTGAAAATAATAAATTCTAAACTTTTCAAAGTTGAATAAATAAATTACTTCTTTAAAAGAAAAAGTTGAATAAATAACTATTTAAACAAAACTTCTACATTTTTTTTCCTGATTATTTATTTATAATATTTCCGATGATAATCTTAACTATTTACTATAATCCTATTCCAGATATTATTAGAGTTGTCTTATTTAATAACATTTAATTTTTATTCATCTTTTATTTGTCCTCAATATTTGAGTTGTATAATTTCCTGTTCTCAGTTAGAGACAGAGTTTGTTACTGCTTCTTGACGTTTCAATTAGTTTGTTAAAGGGGTTATCCACCATGTATTTTTATTTTTATAAATATGTATTATTTTAATCAAATTCTAAATATTTGTTTGCTCACACGAATATATGCTTAAGCATTTTTACTCGTTCAAAAAATTATATTAAAATTGTCTACACTTATATTCTTTTTAAATAAATATTATATACATGAATAATATGCATAAAATTAAAAATATTTTCATCTTTATCTTATTATTACCAATCAATTTTTTTATACGAAATACTTTAAAATACTATTTGTATTAATAATATTTATTATTAATATTAGCCGTTTAACAAATAAATAAACCATGAAAAATATAAATTTATTTCGTACATGACACAAATTCATACACGGCTAGGATTTCTTAAAAAACTAAAATTCATATGAGTAATAGGATCCAATTTGATCGCGTAATATAGATTTCATTTTAATTTGTTTCTCACACAGAAAAAATGAGTGGACTCATAAAGGATATTAAGGTTCAGACCAATAATAAGTCCCAATCTCATCAAATTTTGTTTATTTAAAGATATTTCTAAAAGCTATATGATATTTAATTTAAAATAGGTAAATTATTTTGTATCTTATAGTCAAAACTAATTTAAAATTTGAATTTACTTGAAAAATAATTAGTTATGTATTGCATTTGCATATAATACTCAATAAAACTGTAGGCTATAAGAATGTCCACCTTTAAAAAAATATATAAATATATATATATAGAGAGAGAGAGAGAGAAATGTTGATGTGCAAATTAATAAAATACTATTTGATAATTATATTCAATTATTTAAGTAATTTTAAAAGGTTTTATTTTATTGTACAATTTAAGTTAGTCATTCAAAATAAATAGTTAATTTTTTTATCTACAAATTAAGATTAAGAGTATTATTGACGATGCTTGCATTTCTTTAAAATTGATGAGTATAAATAACAACAATATTCTCTACAAAATTGATAAGTTAAAAAGAACTAAGGGAATATTTAATTGACTCTTATTTTACTATATTTATTTAGATTATGGAATTAAGAAATTTGAACACACTCAATTATAATTTAATTTTTAATCATTTTTATAAATAAAATTATTAAAAAAGGAAGAAAAAAAAAATCATACACGAGTAGCGACGATAAACCAGCTGACCAGGTGCTGCAGCCTGCTACCATGGACTTGCGTGATGCTAACGTGCCAATATTAAAATGTTGAGTAATACAGTAAATTAATCCCTAATTTTGTAAAATATTTTCAAACAGGTGTTCGAGATTATAAATATTGCAAAAAGATTTTTTATTCTATTAAATTATTAAGTTGATCTATGTATAAATATTTATATTATATTTACAAATATCTTGCTACTATTGATATGGAAAAAAAATAAATATAAATTTATAAATAAAATTTGATCACAACCTTTTCTTTTAAATTTTTTAATAAAAACAACATATACAATTATATTTTATTCTAGTAAAAGAATCTTATTTTTTGATATATATATATATATATATTAATTATACATTAATTTTAATGAATTATTCTTATTCTTTATATTTATTTTAGTTTGAATCACTTATAATATGATATTTTGATTTGAAATTTATATATTCTTAAATTAGTTAAGATAAATCGTTTATGAAATTTCATTTTTTGAAAATATGCAAACTTGTTTATTAATTATTAGAATACGAGAGACCTTGTAAATATTTAAAAACAAGAAAACTAATGGCATTGGTGCAGTAGGCAATTAAAACAGCACATATAGACTTGACGACATATGATCAAAATATGCCGAAAACTGCATTTATTTCTGACACCATAAAGCTCTCATTTTCTTTGGTTCATACGAATAGCACCACGTCGTTGTAAGTTGTAACTTTTAAATGTTCCTAAAATTTCATATGTAGCATTTGCTTAGATGTTAAATATTCAATGCCTTTCAAAAATATAGTATTCAAGTAAAATTATCTCCCTCTGTTCTTGCAATGAGTTTGTGAGAGTGTTTTTTGTACCTGTTTCTGTTCTTGTCAAGGATTATCTAAAATTTATTGAAATTTCACAAGTTTATGAAGAAATTTAAATCTTATAAATATTTTGAATTTAAAATTTTTAAATCTTATATTATTTTAAAATTTTATAAGTCTTTAATAATGTATAAGATTATTTTTGCAAAATATTTTTAATCATCGTTAAATTTTCAAACACAGTTAATAGTGAACTATTTATGTTATTAAACTTTAGTTTATTTGGAAACCTTATTATAGTTATATATATATTAATTATAATAAAAAAGTAGAGCATCTATTACCATTTGGCCCAAAACAATGGATAGACGTAAAAGATGATAGAGATTAGAGACAAGGTCTGGGCTTAGTGAGGGAGAGGCCCGAGGGTGTTGTCGGGACAGGAAATGGAAAAACATTTACATGGATACTGCCTTTTGTATAGTATAGACTATAGACTATAGTATTAGTTGGTCATCTCACTCATAAATCATAATAATGCTATGCTGAATTGATGCATCAGAGGTTGACATTTCACTATTTTTATGCAATGCTGTACCCCTCACCTTTAATTTGCTTTGCTTTCTTGAAGGTTCAACGCATCAATCAAATATCATCACTCCATTGCAATCAGACCAACTAAACAATTACTAGCTCTTTTTATTTTTTACAATTTCTTTTACCAAGGCTTATAGATTCAGAAAAATAAATACAGTTTGTTTTATATGTTAGTTTTATGCAACAATTATTTTAATTCATATAATAAAATAAATAAGATATATATTTTAAAATAAAATAGGGAATATATATAATACTTTAAAAGATAATTTTATTTTTATTAGGGATATTTCAGGATGAATTTAATAAAGAGTATATTTATATAGACACATGTTTTTTTACATAGAAAATAATACTTATATTTAAAAAGAAATAGGGAGTATATAAAAATCACGACATTTCACTTTGTGTAGAGACCAATATTTATTTTTACAGAAAGAACACATAGCAATGTTAGGTAGTACTTTTGTGCTGTCGTCACCACTAAAAACAACAACAAAAGAATATCATAATTGTCCTTGCATTTACATGATGCATGCATGATTTTATATTAGTATACCTTTTATGGATATCTCATTGTCGGTTTTCATTATGATACACATTAGTATTAGCTGGTTTTTCATCATTATTACATGAGTCTCTTATTGTTATAAATGATAGATAGTAATTTTAATGTATCAACATATAGATATCAATTTTAATTTTTGTTTTAAAAGAATACACGAGTCTTAATTGTCTCTTACTACTTAGGAACATTTAGAAAGTTAAGCGAAGGGATGATATTGAGTGACAAGTAGCACGACATACATTTGTACGATTGAAATGGGAAGGTGCCGTCCTTAATTTAATTCAATCCCATGATCATTATATGGGGTCACAAATAAGATACAATGTCAATATATTAACAAAAGTTAGTTGTCTAATAAAGAGTAGCCCTAAAATTCAAAATTGCTGCATTCGGATGGTTGTCACTCTCTTAAGATAGTGACTCATCAAAAAACAAATGTGGCCCTTCGTCTTATCATGGTTCCTGGCCCCCATTTTTTGAAAAATAAATCTCTAATTACTTTCAATTCAATACTACACTAATTGAGCATGAGAGAAGATGCAGTTTTGTTTTAAATAAATTATGGAAACATCGAGTATATTACTATATGGTATTAATTGTTGAGATCATTGATATATAGTCTAAAAATATATTTTCAAATTACAAACTGATTTTGTAAGAGATAATTTTTCTGACCAAACAATGTTAGTAATGTTAATTATATTGTCATGCTATAAGGTTTTTTCACATTATTATTCAATACGAGTGCATAGTTCCTACGGTGTCTAAGGAACGAATAAAAAATATACTTAAGACTTAAAAAATAACAAAATAAGACAATTTATACTTATGGAGATCTCTTAGGGTATTCGAGAAATGCGGTCAAATAAAGTCTCAAATTTTATGGGCACTAAATTTTATTCTAGTAAGTATGTGTATATATATATATATATATATATATATATATATATATAT
>NC_021162.2:71639911-71660887 GCF_000331145.2 Cicer arietinum
TTTTTTATTAAGTATGTGTATATATATATATATATATATATATATATATATATATATATGGATGGTGATTATCCGACTCTACAAGTAACTTTAAGATGATTTATTCTGTTTAATAATTTGTTAATAAATTGTAATTTTCACTAATCCAACAAATGATTATAACTCACCCTAATATATATTTATTAGACTCTTGTATTTTGAGCTAAGTTATTTATTAAAAAATTTACTCCCAATCTAAATTATATGGATCAAATACGTTAATTTTAACTTACTCATCCGTCTCTTATAAAAACTAAAGGAAGTATTTTATTATATTATAGTATAATATATTTTCAAGTTCCAATCCAAATTAAACATTTAATCTTTTTTTATCTATTATAAAATTTTAACCCTATACATTCTAAAAAAGAAAATCTAAAGAATAAAAAATTCACTAACTTCACAATCATTCATAAACAAGAGATAAAATTGTTACTTACTTTTAGTGTAAAATTTCTCTAAATATACACAATTAAACATTGAGTCTACTAAGCAGTTTTAGGATTCATTATTTTTTATTTTTTATATTGTAGATCAAATAACTGACTCACTTAATAAAAGATTCAAACATTATAGAACATATGATGATAATTTTAATTTGTGTTTTGTATTGAAAGACTTGGATAATTTTATATGAAAAATTGAAATAATGTTGTAAAAATCTTAAAACTTATTTGAAATAGGATAATTCTTATGATTTTGATAATGACATTCTTTTTTAACAATTGAATCAAAATCAAGTTATACGACATTGAGTTATCCTAAAATATATTATTGTTTTCCTAGTACTTGAATATCTTATAAAATAATATTAACTATATTTTTTAATGTTCCATCTGTACGTAGAGGAGTTTTTTAGTTTTTATTTTGAAATCCATCTATATTTGGTAATATATATTGCAAAAAGATAGAACACCAAACATATCACTCGCAGAGAATATTCAAAATCTCTCATAAACCATCATGATTTTGTCTTTTTTATTTTTCACTTTAGTCTTTTTATCTTTATTTTGTGTCAAATTAATACTCCATGTTTGTAAACAATTATATTGTTAGAGTGTTAGACGTAACCTTACTTTCAATATATTTAGGCAATGATTTTTCCAATTATGATATGAACTTTGTTACCTTATATGTATCTATGATATGAACTTTGTTACCCTCTATGTATATATAGAACAATCCATACTAATTTCTTCATGCATGAGATTTCATGTTTACCGTCAAATTGACCAAAAAATTGTAGAAATGATCAGCCGCTTAATTTGAGCAATTTAACGATTCGATTTTATTCGCTACAATGACTGAAATATTTTTGTCTTTAAATTAGTGATTAAATATTGAATTTTTAGTGGCTTCATAAGAAGAATGAACAAAATGAAAACAATTAAAATAAAGACAAAAACGCATAAAATAAAAAGTAATATTTGTTGACACAATATTTAATGTCAATACCATATATATGTTTATATGATTTTTATTTTTTATATTATTATACTTCAAATCCGACGTAAACACTCGTTGAAATCCGACGTAAACACTCGTTGATATATAACGTCGAAATCCGACATCCATTTTAACGTATTTAAATAACACAAAAATAAAACAAAAACATTTCTTGATATGATTCACGTTGAGACACAACGCATACAACTGATACAAGCATATCGTGTAAATTGTATGACGTGTAATTTCAATAAGAAACTAATAAATTATTTTATATGATTAATAAATTTGGTGAAAAAGTTAAGTTAAATCAAGAGTATTTTTAAAATATTATCATTAATTAAAAGAGAAATGTTGTATTTATTTATATTTTATCTAAAAAATTAATGTATGTTAACTTTGTTTGTGTTGATTTCGAGTGGAATAAATAGTTTATTTGAGTCTTGAATGAATAAATCTTAAACAAAATATGTGATGTATAATGTTTGTGGGGGTGAGTTTTCTAAGACTAAAAAATGCTTAATGATGACATGTAAGAAAGTTAGAGGACATTGATTTAAGTAGTAGTAATTAAAGATTAAGAAAGTAGCTTTCCAGCAGTAAAAGTATCTATATTTGATCATTAGAACAAAAGTATCTTTGCTTGAATCATTGTATCATTCCCATCCGAATGCCCATATATAGCAGCTCACTCAATTTTGGCTTCACGTTTCTCTATTTCCGTACAGTCCAATAGCCCAATATGTGATTCAACCATTGGCAGAATCATACACTACTTAAATTACTTTTATCACACCAAAATTTAGTAATTACTGGTAGTCTTTTGAGGTAGGAAGATTTGTACTAATTTGTTATATTTTTTTCAACCATAAATATTTAAAAATTAGTATTGTTAATATTTTATAAAAGATAAATGTCAAATTCACAATTTTCTTAATATTCTTATAATTAATTCTGATAATTCAGTTACGAAATTAATCTTACACCCTCTATATTTATTTGTTATATATATGTATATATATGTACAATTTGATATATATGTAAATACAAAATAGATTTTAAGTATGTTAATAGATATCGCATAAGACATTTCAAAAGAGAGATAATTTTTAAGAAAAAGATTATATTAATATGTAATAGGTTAAATTTTGTATGCAACTTAAATTTTAGTACGAAGAAAATCTTAAAAAAACATAAATTTAATGAGTTGTTAATTTATTAAATGTTGATTAAAGAGTCATTTCCATATTTAGTGGAAAACATGAAATTAAAAATAAAATAAAAATTAATTTTAAATTTTTGTATTTTTTCATTACTTTCATTAGTGTATAGGTTTATTGTGCTTTGATGCAAGATTTTGGATGTATTATGCAATTAGACCATGTTCTTTTTGCGCCTTGGTCCTCATTAATAATAGCAATTAAGTTCATTTGCTTTTTCAAAAAATTACTAAAATCATTTGACATCCATAATCATACTTAATTGGTTCATATCTAATTCGACGATCCTTGTGTTCTTTCTTAAATAAATAAATTTTCCTTTTAATATATATTTTTTAATAAGATGATAATAAGGGTAAAAATGTTGTAGTCTTTTGTCTTATCTATTATATGTATTTAAAATAGACTCCGCTGCCACCTAATATTATATTCTCTCCGCTGCTACCTTATATTATATTCTCCATATATGCAAATATTGATCTTCTCGGTCAATGAGTTGACGTGTACGTCTTCATATAGAGTTTTCTCTGTTCATTTCTAAATAGTTTTTTCAAAAATTATATACACCATCCATTATTTTATATGATATCTAATATTTTAATATATTAATTCATAACATCTATTCTAAATTTTTTAAATTAATCTCACATTATTATTTCATAATGTCACATTATTGTTCATAACATTTGTCCAATATCTTTCAAATTAATTCTGCATTACTACTCAATACGTTTTTTTTTTGTCACATTTTCGCCTCTGCACGCCACGTTTTGTTTTCGTATGGATTATTATTTCATAAAGTCAAATTATTATTTCATAACATTTGTCCAACCTCTTTCACATTAATTCCATATTACTACTCAATACGATTTTTTTTTCTGCATTAATTAACTTCACATTTTCGCCTCTACGTCGTAAGCAATTATACATCTTTTTAGAATATATAATATTGAACTTAATAATATGATAAATTTCTTCAATTTCTTCTGAATTGAGAGTACATATGTCTTTTTGCTTACCCCTAAAATATATTTCGACTATTTATATGTGTCTTTTATTGTTCGGTACTTCTCTTCTATAAATTACATTCATAAAATTGAATATATATTATTAATATAACTACTATATCAATAATCATTTGAAAATTGGAACATAAAACTTCATTTTGATTTTTTAAAAAATTCATTTAAATTAAAATATATCCGTGCAACGCAAGGATTAACATCTAGTTATTTTATTAAAACGAATTAGTTTTTTCTCTTTTATTTCTCAAGTTAGTCCTTTACTAATTCTTTATCATTTGTAGTAAGCCAATTTGAAACTCATCTGCCAGAAAAATTGACAGAGCCTTATTGATATTAGTAAGAAATATTTGTCTGATACCCCAGAATTGGTCCCTTCACCCCCATACCATTCATAAGTTCCCCTGTTAGCTATATTTCCTAAATTTAAACTACAACTGTCCTCAATGGGTGTGGTTGTTTTTCTTTTGGGCCTAGCCCTCCTTTTCATAAAAAATATATTTGTGGGCTAGTAAGGGATTCTACTGCGTTTTCCCTCAGATAATTGGTTTACTTCGACTCCAATAGAAGTTAAGAATATTGGAATTATGGATACTTTGAATTCACACAAAAATAGTGTAGTGTTGTAAAATGACTTCAACATGTCAGTTTTATCTGTTTACACTCATATACGTAAATCTACAATTTTCAAATACTAGTTCAACATCTTATTTTTTCTTTATTTTTTTTTTTTTATTATATCACCAAGATATCACATGACTCTCTTTATTTCTTTAACATTCAAGTTGTCAATTAAATGCTTGAATGTCTATCCTAGAAATATAAATAAATAAAATTTATTACGTTACATTATTAAATTTTGTAGTTTGTGTTAAATTATAAATTTGTTAACATTTTCAGTAATTTAAACAAATTGATCAACCTAAATCAATTTTTGTTATATTTCACCAAATTGATCACCTAATTCATTGTTTTATTAACTAGTTAGTCGTTTTACAAAAACATACACTATTCGCCACCTAAATGATTCACTACTTAAGTGATGACTTTAGTAAAAAAAAATAAAGTGATTTTGTAAAATGAGTTTATGATAACTAATAGAAAAACTCAAACTCTAAAATTTACCAAAGAAATCAAGGTCAAGTGTGGCAAACTAACCTATTTACACCTCAAACGATGATATACAATATATAGTAATTAGAAAGCTTTACTAAATGCAGCATATCAAATACGAGCACCACCATCATGCACCACAACCTACCTAATTAATTAATAAAACAAAGGAAAACAGAACTCACTCCAACCAAATTTAGCCACTCAAAATTTTCCACATCAATGACGTTTTATAATATCTTTATTCTCCATATATATAGAGGTTGAGTTTCATATTATTTTAAATTTTTATATTGAATTTAAAACAATTTATAAGATAAAACATGTCATTTTAAAAAAAAATAATTTAGACATGTATCTATTTTCAATGCTAGATTTGAGTTTTTTCGGATACAATGTATTCTCCAATTCATGAAATGAATGATGAAAAAAGAAAGGAATATTAATACTGGTGATGTATCAATATCAATGCACAAAGAAAGTGCAATTTCACTGTTGAAAGAATTTTGACATAAATGTTGGAGATGAAGTAATATATAGCTGCTTGTATGCTGTTTTTTTGGATGATGTTAAGAAAACGCGGTCTCCAACCAAGATCATCAAATATACCAACCTGTCTTCACACACCATCACTGGTTTGCACTTTCATCTCTTATCCTTTCTAAATCATTCTCCAGCTATCATACTTTCACTACCATAATATATAAATGGCTTCAACCGTTTTCTTCAACTACCAACCGTCGACACATACTTTCTTAATTCATCATAAAATAACACCATGCCTGAAAACTACACTGCTGATCATGCATCATCATCCTCATCCTCATCGTCGACCAAAGTTTCTACCGGCCGTCACCCTCTTTACCGAGGAGTGAGGCGTAGAAACAGTGGAAAATGGGTGTCTGAAATTCGTGAACCTAAAAAACCTAACAGAATTTGGTTAGGAACATTTCCAACACCTGAAATGGCAGCTATTGCTTATGACGTAGCTGCACTTGCTCTTAAGGGAAAAAATGCAGAATTGAATTTTCCTAATTCTTCGTCTTCTTTACCTGTTCCGGCTTCTTCCTCCGCTCGCGATATTCAGTTGGCTGCAGCTAGTGCTGCAGCTGCTGTAGGTGCAGCTAAAGACGCACTCGCGACCGAAGGAAACCATGCCGTTGAACTGCAAGACTTTTTTTCAAGTGGAAATGAAAACAATAATAATAATAATAATATTAATGAGTTTATTGATGAGGATTTGATCTTTGATATGCCTAATGTTTTGGTTAATATGGCTGAAGGAATGCTAATTAGTCCTCCTCGTTTTGATCACTTTGAAACTGATTATCACTATGATGTGCAAGAAAATATGTGTGATGATCCAAACCTCTGGAGTTATCCTTATTTCCCATGAGATGAACTTGAAATTATTAGTAATGGAAAGGTAAGAGTAAAGTGTAATTAAATAAGGTTGAAATCTCACATCAGGGATTTGCTTAAACATGAGGGAATGTATTGATGTGTGTGTAGTTCTTGCTTTTTTAATTTTTGTTTGTTCCTTTATGTACATTAGGTAACCTTCTATGTAAAGGTCTGCTGCTGCTGCACCTTAAATATGTAATGTGCATATATGCTGCTACTTCTACAAATGTCAGTAATCAATTGTCTTTCCAAATATTCCTCTCTCAAAATCACTAAATTAAGGATCAGGAATGCTAAAATACAGTTTTTTTTCAATCCGTTAATCTGAGATAGACGATTTATATTATATAATGATCATAGTTTTAAATTGCAGTTGCATATTCGTGGTTAATGACATTGTAAACCTTTACATTGTGGGTAAATCCGATCTAAATTGCAGCTGCTGTTAAAGGTAGTTAAAAGATACTTATGGTTAGATAGAATTTGTTAAGTTAGTTATATTAAGAACGCTATATAAAAGTGTATCATACTTTAATTATATAACAATTCTTCACGTAATCATTTTAAGTTTTATTTTTCTATTTCTTGGACTTAACGATGATTCTCAATTAGTGCAAAGATTTCAAAATAATCTAAAACCATAACAATGATAAATCGTTGTTAAATAATCGCTGGCTATCTCGTTCATTTTGAAGTAGTTTTATTTGTTAAATAATCCCTTACAGAGTTAGAGGCTGTATTATTCGCATGATCATGGATATGAAGTAATATATATAGCTAAGTCAAAGAAGGCCCATCAAAGTCAAACTTCAAAAAGTTAGTTTTATATAACTTTAAAACTCATTCTGGCGGGCCAAGTAATTAGAAAATTAGATGGATGATTTGAGTATTGAAAGTGTTATCTATTAATTCCATTCTCTCTGTGGGGCTTTGTTAGCAGAAAAACCATCACAGGTTGGTAAAGAAAGGTGACAAATGGGAGGGGAAGGGCTTAATCATTCATATTAATCATTATTACCTTTGTAGAATTCAGGGTGGGTGCTCCTATCCCAATCACGTTTCAACCTACTATTTTATTGAAATTATAATATTGGTTCATCAATAATTACCCTAAAAGTTCTTTATTTTTATTTGAATATTGAATAAATCCATGTTTGATTTATTATACTACATAAACATAATTTTTTTGAATTGAAAATATTTAATAGTGTCATGTGATGTAAATCTTCCGCCAAAAGGGTGGTGTTAATTCATTAATAATGAGAAACAAAAATCACGTGTTTTGTTCACATTCCTACATTTCTGTTTTGGAGACATTTGTACCACCATTGTTCGAACTTTAAATCGATCAAATTTTCGAGTTAGTGACTGTAATGGACCAGAATGACCACAAGTTTTGGTCGAATAAATCCTTTTAAGTCTAATCACCCGTTTCTTTGTTGTTGGATATGATGGTATAAAATTATGTGAATCATATCGGACGAACATTTCCTGTTCAGAAAAATTAAGAATGTTGATATTATTAGAGTAATTCAAATTGTATGAAGTTGATGTTGAACCCGATGGCTGATTAAGAAGTCTCAACTGTGATTCCAAGGCTCTGCCATCAGTTTAAAATGTCTACATGTTCTAAGATTGAAAACCAATTAATTAAATTAAAAGTTCGATAGTGTTTGATGTTTTCTCTATAGAATAGAAAATCAATTAAGTTTAGATAGAGTTGATTGTTGAAGCAAATAGAAATATTGAATTTTGTGTTGAGAGTATGATCGATGTGTTTGGCTTGTGCTTTGCCGTGCCGTATATATATATAGGATTTTGTCTCCCTAACTGTGGGGATGCTTCTTGGATAGCCAACCAAATCAAAGATAATGAATTAATCAAAGTGATTATTTTTTTACAAGGGAAATGCCCTTGAGATTGTTCTTATGTTGGACTTGTTCTTAATTAGTTTAAGTCACAAACACGGTATGGGCCTCGAAATTTTTACATATGTTTCAATAGTTATAATAATTTTTCAACATTAATAAAAAATAAATTGAACTCATCAACACAAAGGTGTAATGAAATTTTGTACCATTAATCAATCACGGCTATGATATTATGGGATTGAAGTAGTGAAGTGATGGAAAATCTCATCTATCACATATTGATGAAAGAAAAAAGTATAAAATTGTCTCATTTGATCAGCTACTACTTGATATATTTGGTGGGAAAAAAACAACGTATATTATTCAATGGAAATATCTTTGATGTGATTCGTTAAATGGGAAGATGGAGGAAGAAATAAGTCCTATTTATTGTCTCAAAGTGTAGGAATTTAATTATTTCTTGTGCAATAGATTTAGAATATCTCTGCTACTAAAAATCATTGTATTATTACAATCATTTGATTTTTATTATAATTAATTCTAAAATCACACATATAATTAGTTATAATGTGTTAATAATATATTAAATTACTCCATTTAAAATAAAATATAACTAAAAATAATTTTATTTTATTAATATATCTGATATTAATTAAATATTAAATACATTCATATTTATATTTATTATTTATTTTGGAATAGTAAACTAAAAAAAAATATCTCAGTATATACTAGGGATGGACATTGGTTTTGGGGGTTTCGAATCAAAAGTGTGAAACCGGCCAAATCCACGGGTTAGATTTATTGGTCTAATTTCGTCTATTTTTTAAATTGGGTACATCGAGTTCGGGTACATCGGATGTCAGTTGTGTGGGTGGATAAAAACGGGTTGAATTTTATTGGACTTTTTTAAATATTGATATGTTTTTCTTTGAATTTTACAGAGAGAACATCATCCAGTAATGATGAAGCTATACAGGATGCAGTGTCTCGTTCAAGAGAAACGACAAACTAGGTTGAGAAATCCCGAGAGAGTTTGGTCATTCTCTAGATTGTTGCACTGCTAGTACTGTACAAGATTATGGTGCTGAAATATTTGTCATTGCCTCAAGTATCTCCAAAGAGGAGATGCATAAAGGCAATAGGTTGAAACCTGTTATCCAGGTTCTTGAGGTAGTGACCAAATTTAGTCCCGAAGTTTCCCTCGAAGAAGTTTCTCGCTTGAGCACCTAACGATGGTGACGACAACGATAGTGTTACAGCAGCGATGGTGACCGTGACTGTGAGCAAGACGAGACTCAAAGAAAACTGTTTGAAACTAAGTCTTTGAGTTTGAGAGAAACGAAATAGAGAGAGAGTGAGGCGGATGACGATGTGATGAATCAATGTGTTGAAATTTGAACTCAAGTCACTGTTAATTGGGTTGGACTGCTTGAGTTGTGTGTTATTGGACTTTTTTTAAAAAAAATTATCTTGTGGCATTGTGTTTGTGAGACGTGAATGTAATTTTATATTAGTACTGAAAGTAAAAGTTAGTAGTATTGTTGTTGGATGTATTTTAATTTTACATATTAATATATAATATAAAATCAATAATATTAATATATAATATAAAAATAATAATATAATTCGATCGAGTTCAAGTATTGACGGTTTCAAATTACTCATCCTAACCCGATCATATAAATCTACGTGAATCTTTATTTTTCATCCACTCAATCCAAAGAAACCCATTCACAAACTTAAATTTTTTATTGGATCGGTCGCGTTCGGACGAGTCCGAATATTATATCCACCCGAAATCTATACTAGTCTCAACATATTTTAATGCCAAAAGGCGATGTTTTCAAAATTTACATCATTATGATGGCCACTGTGGGATGTGGTTTGTTTAATTGGAAAATGGTTAATAGCAAAAAATCTAAGGCATTTCAACAAAGATTTGCTCGGTACCTACCACAAGTTGTTGGATGGCCAACAGGTATACCAAGTTACATAAAATAACAAAACATTCTCAACTCTGCAACCTTTACATCAAATCATCGACCATCGTCATACTCCACAATAAGAAGTGTAGTCCAGTGTCTTATTACCCCATTTGTGTCTTTTTCCATGAACACCTTTAATTAATGCTTCTTTCTGGTCTCAATAATAAAAAGAAAAAACTAAATAAATCAATAATAATAAATAAAAATTTACAAAATTTCTTATAAATAGGACCGGAAGCAATAACTCATCCCACTAACCTAAGTTTTCCCAATCTAAATCACACTAAGTTAATATAAATAATGTGAGAGAATACAATTTTTATTAAATTATTTTTGTTGAATATTAATGCATTATTAATATCATAAATATACAGTAAAAGATATTATATTAAAAATTATGTAAATAGTATTAATTAATTAAATGTTACAATTGAATGAAAAAAGTGCATTAAAAATTAAAATGATCGTTCATTTTGAAACAACTTTATTTTACAAATAAATCATTCATTGTAGGAAGCAGGAAATAACATTTTAAATAATTATTGATAAATAAAATAAATAATCTTTAAATTAAGATAGACTTTCTAAGATTAAAGTCTAACATAATAAAATAAAACATAAGATCTAAATTTTAACTATTATAGACTTATTTTTAGATTTGAGGGTGAAAAAAATTTTGGGAAAAATAACTCATCTATAAATATAAGGGTCATATGAAGGGGAGATATCACTATTTATAGAGTAATATCAAAAAGCCTGAAAAATACTACCTTTTGTACTTTTTTTAATAAAATAAAATTTTGGTTATACATAAAATGCCATAAAAATGGTAATTGATTTTCGAACTTTGGCATTACTCTTATCTAATCTATCTTATATTAGGTGCTCTTAATTTCGTGAAAATATTAAATTTTAATTTTTAAAATGTGTGATTACTTTATTTTTATTTTGATGATAATACGTTGTATTTACTATTATTATAGAAAAGAAATAAAATAATATATTTATAGAGATTTCAAAACCTGCAATATTAGGATTGTAATTGTATTTGCGGATAATTTAAAATCCTTAGTTATAAATAGTTATAAGTTGATTAATATTAACTACACGATGGTTAAGATTTATTGCCTTTGTGAGTTGGTGTAGTCATCACCCTTTTGTGTTCTGTTTCTTTTTCGCTAATCGGAATGAAACTCGAACGAACCAAATCGAGTTGTTGAAGAATTCCATAGCAAGAAATGAAAGTGAAAACTTAGAACTTTCATGATGAAGAAAGGGATTTGATTTTCAAGTTTAAGAAAATCTCTATAAAAATAAAAAGGTAAAATCCATGCCATGTTAATTAACAAGTGGGTCATCAATTTCAAAAGGTACTAATCTTGCGACTTTAAAGAAAAAGTTCAATGATGAAACAACCATCAAGGAGGAATTCGTGTGTGTCGAGTTGAATCGTTTCCGAGTAACACTCTCTAGCATCGTTTTCTAATGGAGCAATGGATTTTAATAACACTTCTAAGGGTAGTTTTGTTCTTGTTAGAAAAGAAGCAAGGTAACGAAATTTATGTTGTTGGATGATGTTGAAACGAGGTTGGTTATGGTGGTAAGGTCCTGTGGAAACTATACGAGGTCCTGTATATGTATATTTGTATTTTCTAAAAGTAAAGATTGAAGAAAAAAAAATAAACAATATCACAATTTATGTATTAATTAAAGTCATTGAATTTTGTGTTAAAGAAATTTAAAAGATGAACGTGTATATATAAAAAAAGAGTGAGAAATACTTATGTTATGTGTACTTCAAAGCTTGCATATTTCTTGTTTTCCTTTGTCAACATATTTATTACATAGTTAATTGCGACCATTTATTATCTTTCAACCATGCTGGTCAACAATATTAGTTATTTAATTATTAAACTGGAAAATTAATCTGTAGAAGAAAAACATAAATGAAATAAAAATTAAATTTTTTTAGGAATTTCATTTTTTATAGATCGTGTTAAAATTTTATTTTGATGATCAATTAAAGCACAGAGTAAGAATTTTTATTATGCTTTTTCTATTTGGAGGACAAATTATTTAAATTGTTATTTGTTTCGGGGTTTTATATTGTATAATATTTTTTGTTTGATGATTTTTGTATCTTTTTTATGTAAATTATTTTTATAACTCTTTTTGATATTTTCTTTGTAGATCTTGTGCTATAAAAAACTTCTTTTTATTTATTCAATTTGGATTTTTTCAAAAACAAAAAGTTACAAATAAAATATCATATTAGATATTGAAAAACCCCGTATCACCACACCTCAAATAAATCTCAACCCCCAACCTCAACAAAGCAACACCTAACGATTTTGGAAATTTCTTCTCTTTAGACTAACGTATCTAGATGAGATTTATCTAGATTGAGGATTGTAAATATTAATTTAAATTTTTTTCATAATCTTTTATACCTTTGAATTAGTTTAAATCTGTGAAAAATTTCGTAAATTTAAATTTTATACTTAAATTAATCAATAAAACATGTAAAAAATCCTAAAAAATTATCAATTAGTTTTTACCTCTATTTTGGTAATATTAATATTTATACCTCTGAATTCACTCTAGAAAAATCTTATCTAAAGATCAATAAAAGTATTATATATGAAACAAAAAATATTGAAATTGGGAGGTTTTTAAAAATACGAGGGGTGGGAGTAGAAACCGTCAAAAGATATTTGTATCTTATTGGACATTTAAAAGCACAAGCTCATATGAGTGGCCCAATCCGCAGTATATTAGTCCAGCTGGGTGAGTGTCTATATGTTCAAATTGTCTACCTAAGGACCGTAGCTGTCCCAAATTATATAGACATATTCTATTATTAGGGAATATGATAATCACCTATTATATTTAAATAAAATATATAGTTTAGTGGTTAGACTTATGCAATGAAGAATCTATAAATATTTTGTAGTGGGGGAAAAGATCTTCTATAATATATGCATTAAAGAAAAATATTCTACGCTTTTATAAAATTCTCTCAAATTAATTATATTATGTTCGAAGGTGTCAATTTCTTTAAGAAAAATGTTTAAAGTGTAAATATAATGTTATGTTGTATCACCTTATATGTTTAGTGTAAAAGATAAAAGGATAAATAATTAAAATTTATTCTATTTTCTCTCTTATAATTTTCTACATTTGTTTGTTTTTATAAAGTTAATAGCTATTTATTAATAACATTTTTGAAGAGGCAACAGCTCCCAATACATGCATTCGTTGCTGAACTGATACACCCTTAAATATTAGAAAAGAATGAGGAATCATATATTCAAATATGAGCATCGTGTCTTTATCTTAATCGTCACAATTAAAATGTGCATACGAGACGATTTACCTATTTCAAATACTCCTTCTTGCTCTCCTTTTTCATTTAGCTTTAAAGTCCCATATCATTTTTTAGTTACAATAGTCTTTTAAAATAAATTGTTTAGACTGAAAACTTAATGTCTTAAATTTTTCCAGAGCCATTTAGTTTTGCTTATAATTTAGACTGAAAATCTGGGAGAGGTACCTCACATATTGTTGTTCCTAGAAGATATGATAGCGTTGTTGAGAAATGAATGTTCATTGTACAAGTGACGTTGTTGAAGAGAGATAAAGGATAGTGATCGGTGAGTGAAAGTAGAGAAGCTAGGAAGAGTGATGAATATAAGTTGGAAAAGGAAAAAGGAAAAAGCAATAAACAAAGATGCAAGTAAAATTGACAAGTCGTTGAGAAATTCTATATGAATAACAAGGCTTTGGAAAAGAAAAAGAACATGAGATTAGACTGATTTGTGATTAGTCATTGTCATATTGCTCCTTCCTATAGATGCTCTTCATATTATATGATTCTCTGCCAACAACTGTAATTCCTTCCATCTTTTACATCTGCTGTGCTTCCCCCAACACTCATTCCTTCTCTATACTTTCAACTATTAAACTACTCTCATTTTAAATTAATAATGCAGTTGTGCATTTGTACCAAAATCATTTGAATTAATTGAATTTATATTTGCTTTTTCTCCTCTATCTCTTAAGAGCTTATAAGATAATTAATGAAGCAAATGAGACTCACAATATCTCCACATTCTAGCTCAAAACACCAAGTCATCATGTACATAAAACCCAAATTATATTCTTGGGTCACTTTTCTTTTTTCTTTTTTAACTATCCTATCCCAATACATTCCATGTCAGACTATACCCTACAAAGAAAAAGAATAAAGATAATCATCCATTCATACTTAGTTTCAAAACTTACACACATGAACATACTAATTCCTCTGAAAATTCCTCCACTAGAATGCTAAAGATAGCAAATTCAACCTCTCCAGCCATATTTCTTACTTGCTCTACATTTTTCTTCCACCCTTCATCCTCTATAAAGAAATCCTCTTTTATCATCATATCAATTGTGTTAGGCTCCACTTCTTTCCATGATTCAAGCCTCTTGCATATCTTTTTTATCACCATTTCCATGTCTTCTAATGAATTATTAAATTCTCTCTCTTCTTCCACAACAACATCATATATCAGTTTCTTTAACTCTTGTGGGATTTGTTGTCTCTCATGAACCATTGACAGATAAACAGCTTCAAAAACAAGTTCTTTGAAATCCTTTTCTTTACATGATGATACTTCCATTTCTTCTTCATCATCCTCTTCCATGTATGTTTCATCCTCTTCCTCTTCTTGATCCAGCATTCTTTTCTCAAGCTCTATCGGATCCAACTCTGCGAGTTTCTCAAATCTGCGAAGCTTGTACAAAATTTGCTGTCTTGCTCCTGTAAAACCAACACAAAGATAGGAAAAAAATCAATCATAAATATCTTGGTTAGATGAATTCAGTAATTGTTATTATTGAACATTACAACATCTCAAAGACTTTAAGCTAAGCACTTGCACATGTTAAAGACTATGAAGTACTTATATTACACAAGACTCATACTAAGTACTAACACATTATTGGTAACACAAAGCATTCCTTAACAACCAAAATTAAAAGTACCACAAATATTTTTCAAACTTGAAAAGGGTTTGATTGATGAATGTTATCCAATATATTGAATGCAAAAAAATCCCAATTGAGACAGATCTCCTAACATAAAAAATTGTGGGTCATATTCTAATAAATAACAAAAATGAACTATATGTAGTTGTTGTAAATGAAGAGTATGCAACTAGGCCAACTCCACATTAAATGGGAAATGCCGTTTTCATGTTGACAAGCTGTAATATTTAAATTGCTCAAAAAAAACAAAAACTGTAATCTTTAAAATTGATCCAAAAAAAAAAAGCTGTATTCTTTAAATGGAACCTACGCAAAGACATCAATGTTCAAAGTATCAAATTTTATTTACTTCTTAAATAGATTCCAAATTACTATGATAATTTTTTTCTTAACAAATTTGAGGGTTGAAACGAAAAAAATAAAATATTGAGCAAAACACAATCACATGGGAAATTAGCTTATCCCCTTAATGTGTTACTGTAACAGACAAGCAAGTTTGTGATGATAGAAAACGACCATACAACCAATGAATTAAAATGGTACAAAACAAAAATAAATGCAACCGTGACATACTCTGTACAATTGCATAGCTTCTCTCCAAATCAAAATCACCACCATCTTCATCTTCATCGTCATCATTTATATGTCCTTCGTCATCGTCCTCGAATGGTGGGTCTAAAACACAGACCGGACTACATTGTTCCTTATCTTCTTCCTCTTCTTCCCCTGACTTTAATTTATTGAGATCCTCAGCTCCATTACTTTCTTTGTCCTATATTAAATTCCACAAAAACAATCATTACAATAACATTTTTTTTAACTTGATTAAGCACTTCTTTAATAAGTATTTATTGTACAAATGTTAATATATATAATCTGTTTCTAAAATTGAATAAAAAATCATGTGTAACTCCTAATACATAGTATAAACTATTTATATAAAGTATATACTATATAGTATACTTAAGTTGCTATTCTAATAAGATTACAAAATTGTAAAAAAACAAAAACATAAATACTCCCCCCAAAAAAAAAAAATCATCCTCACAGATTTTTTATTGACTTTTTTTATACTTTTATACAGTAATTCAAATGAAAATACAAATGAAACACAATTTTCTAGCGAATGGAACGTGTGGATCTAATCTAACAGAAAGCAAACAAGAGAAGAAACAAACATGATTTGTCATCTTTTAAGAAATTAATTAATTTACCAAACAATCATCAAAAAGAAGAAATGTCGTGCACATATTTTTGTTAGTGAGCTAAAAGACGTCCAAAAAATTATAAGAGAACCCGAAAGAATTAACCTATTATTTATTTATTAATATTTTTCTATTAAATATATATATATATTACATGACAGAAACACTATCGAAAAGTACAAATAAGAAAATTCTAAAAATCAAAATATAAAGTTGATTATTATAACCCTCCAAATTTTACTCCAATGGATTGCTATGATTGTAATTCAAAAGCGACATTTCAGCAAAATTTGCATACCCAGATCCTCTTACCGACAATTTAATAACCACAAAAAGAACATAATTAATTAACAAATAAAATTTCAATATTTATTCAAAAAAAAAAAAAACTTATATAATGATTTATGAAAAAACGAACCTCTGTTTTATGACGCGCCGGCGATGCCAGCTCCGGCGTGTGGGTGCCGGAGCAAGAAGTCGTTTGAAGAACAAAACGGAAAGGGCTTTCAGAGAAAGCACAGTGATAACAACCACAAGCTTCTTGATCAGTAACAAAAGAGTAACCACTACACGAAGTTTCCATTTCCAATGATTTATCCTCCGACCAAACAAACCCAACCTCAGTATCATTAACCATGTTGTTGTTTTTCTTCTCATAATCCAAATTTTTAGACGAATCCCATTTCAATATATCCTTTACAGACACATTTTGACCTTCTATTTGGCGTTTCCGGTTCTGGTTTCGTTGCGTGAGTCTCTTGAATAAAGACCCAAATAATCCAAACCCTTTGGTTTTTGTTTTGGAAGAAGATGAATGTTTATGGATCCTAAGAGCAGCTTCTAGAAGAAGTGTTGCTGTTCGAGAAGAAGGGGTTTTATTAGCTGGGGAAGTTAGTTCAAAAAGTGGTGATTTTCTGAACTCTGGTGTTTCTGGAAATGAGAAAAAACAAGAAGTGTTTTTACAGAGATTTATGTGGAAGTTCGAATTTTGAATTGGTTTTTTGTGTTGTTGTAAAATTGTGTTTGAAAAAGGAGTGGTTTTTTTGATTTGGTTGCGTTTATCTGAAATGTATTTGTTAAGAAGGAATGGTTCTTGATCTTGTTTTAGTAGCTCGTGTAAGTACTTTTGAGCCATCATCACACACACAACAGGTTAAAAAAGGATAAATTCTAAAATGAAGAACCAAACAAACTCAACAAGAGTACTCTCTTGATTTGAAGTAGAAGAAGTTTTGTGAAATTTGGGGTACAAAGGAATGAAAAGTGATTTTTTTTTTTTTGTTCTATTGATCATGTATTAGAGAGAGAGGGGGGAGGAAAGGGAAGGAATAGAGTTTGTGATTTATGATTCAAAAGTTGGGTTAGGAAAGCAAGGGCAGAGAAGAGAGTGAAGTGTTGCGTAGAGTCTAGTGAGTCATTCATAAATGATAGTAAATTGATTATGGTTGATTATTAGAATAATAATAATTGTAAAATAATGAGAAACAGAATAAAATTAAAATTTGGTAGCAAAATGTTGGTGAATTGTGTAGCTTTCCTAGTTTCTATAGTCTCATAGTAGGACTCTATAGGAGGATGCTTTCTGTTTTGTTTCTGTCGTCTCTAAATTGTAGTACTCCTTTAATACAAACAGTAATAATAGAAATACTAGTACTATACTATATACAATGCAATAATATATTATAATTTTTACAAATTATTATTTTAATATTTAAAGTATTAAATGTTGTCTTGATTGAGACATATATAAATTTAAATATTTCATTTAAAAAAATAGATATTTTAATCAATGAACCAACTAATAATAATAAATTCTTTTAAAATAATATCGTAAACGATTATATATAATAAACATAATATCATCTAAAATAATGATTTGATATAAGATACAAAATGAAAGTGAAACTTAAGGTTTTTACGTGAAATTTCAACTTTCAAATTTAAATAGCTAAAGAAACTATACATATTATTTCATTAGCACATAAAACAAAAAGTAAAATAACAATCACCACTCATTTTTTGTTTTCACGGATGTAGGAATGTGCCTTTTAAGTTTAGACAAAAATAAGTCATTAATAACTTTGTTTGAGTGAAATATGTGAATAAAATACTAGATCTTAATGATTATTATTTTTGGCTTTTTTTTATCAAATTAGTCTTCTTAGTAACGAAATAGATTTAGAGACAAAAAAAAAAAGGGAGGTTGAAAAAGAGAAGACGATGTTTTCTTAATTTGAGTAAAACCCTAAACAATACGAAAGTATGATACATATTGAATGAGTTATTTGATCATATAATCGCCACCACCTAAATCATTAAGATTTTGAATTTAGGGAAAAAAGAAGTTAGGATTTTGAATTTTTTAGATTTGAGATTTTAATAGAGAAAACGTGTGACTCACTCTCATTTCAATTCATTATCAGTTATCATTTTAGATGGTATTATGTTTCTCACATATTAGCAGCATTCATGATAGTATTTGACAGAGTTAGTGTCTTTAGATAACATCATAGACTAATATTTTGAAGAATAAAGGATTTAAATATATTTTTGTCCAAATTGGAAATCAATATGATAGTATCTAACATTTTAAGAGACCGATATGATGGTTTACTCCTAAATTAGTTAGATAAATAGTCATTTTGATTTTGAATGTGTGAGACACCGAGATACTATCATTATAATCTCTAAGTGTATTAAAATCAAAAATATATCTTTAAACATATTTTTTCTTAACTTTATAGACTAAATTTACTCAAGAAAAACATATTTCACGATTAAACTGACTAAATAAAAAAATACGCATGCTTTTAAAATTTTGATACATTAAAAAAATATTATTACAATGATTCACACGTTGAATAATAAAAATAGTTCTTTACCATAAATTATTGAGTAAATACTCAATGATTCCGAATATTTTAGACGCGAGCTATTTTAGTCTGTAAAAGAAAAATCAAAATTAATCTTTGACAATTGCATAAACAATACATATTTCTTCTGTTAAATTTAATCCAATTTTAACCAATTTTTGGTCATAGGGTAGGATAAGAATGATAAAAGATTAGTTATCTATGTCACAATGTAAAAAACTATTTGCGTGTAAATATTTATACGTTAGCAATTTTTAACATTATAATCCTTGGTTAATTTAGATATTATATTTCTTCGATTAATAAAATGATACGCATTCAAAGATAAATGAATCAGTATATTTCTTCTAGATTATTTATAACCGTGAATCCTGAGAGTTTAGTTAGAGGTGTGGTGTTGTTAGTGATTAGTATTATATTCTTGTTACGATATGTGGTTACTGGCAAACATGTTGTAACAGAAATGTTAGTACTACTCCCAACAGTATCAACCCAAACGCCACGGTTCCTCCTACCCCTCTCATTTCTTTCCCCGTATACAACATGCGAAATCTTTCAATTCGCCCCTTTTTCATTTCATCATTCTAATTTTAGTAATAACACTATTAATTACTCATTTCCTTTGTAATCAATGTTGTATTCAGAATATTTTTAGATAAAAAATTTCTATATGCGAATATTGCTGCTTACTAATTAATATATGGCAAACGTCTTTGCTGTATTTGTTAAGGTTAAAGAAATGTTACAAATAATTCAGCACAAAAAACAATGTTACTAATAGAGTGATTAAACTCTAGACCTTCAAGGATTCAACGTATAATTTTTTTTGGTATCTTAACCCAAACCAATTCTATTCATTCGGCGACATTTTCAGATAAATGTTAATTGGACAACATGTCATACACCGTATTTAACTGCAATAGTATTTTTTCTATAAGTTATGTCTACAGTAATCTGGTGTTGCTAACATGTTTTACAGACACAAGTTAAGAAAAGAAAAAACATTGTTGAATATACAGCTTCCAAGACAATTTTTGAATTTTAAAAAATTAAATATACAACTTTAAAAATAATGTTTCTACATTTATCATAAAAGAGTATTTGAAAATATATACCAAAACATGAGATACTAAGAAATAAAGAGACAATTTTTTAACATCAAAACTTTGATGTCAAATACATGTTTTTTATTAATTGTTTGTGTAGAGAAATAATGTTAAGAGATAGAGAAATATTTTTTTAACATTAAATGTGTAATAGTATGAGAGACAAATAATTGATTATTTGCGCACATATACAAAAAGATACATTTGATAGTATTAAAAATAAAAAATAAAAATAAATCCTACAACCATACAATATACAGTAGGAGTAGTGGTTTTTGTTGAAGTGTGTTCAATTTTTTTGGGCATGTAAGAGTGATGGTTTTTGTAGTCTCCAAACATTTTGCTTGATAATATGCTGGATGTCATCGTTAATCAAAAGTTTTGGATCCATCCTTATAGCCGGTGTTTTTGTGTTTGATGTTCAAATAAAGAGACATTTTTTGTGGAGATGATTCATTTCTTCCTTTGTACTATAATAATTAATTTATTTGAAAAAAATAATTGTTTTCAAAATAATTGACTGTTTTAATTTTAAATATTTTTTAATTATATTATTAAATTAATATTATTCCATTGTTTTAATATATTTTTTTACTATAATATTAATAATAAACAAATTTTAATTTGAAAAAATATTATTTTTTTATACTTCAAA
>NC_021162.2:71661095-71702740 GCF_000331145.2 Cicer arietinum
AGTGTATTAATTTTTTATGTGACACATACACACAATTCCATACTGCAGAGTGGCTGCGAAGAACCGGATCTTGACTCTCTTAACTCCACCTTTTTTCGCCTCATTGCTGTATTTCCACATTTGATATGATATAGTGTTTTTATTAACTTGTACGTTAAAAATCATGCCTAAACCTGAATCGTTGATTTCTGAGATCGTGTACTACGGATCCTGCCCTTTAATTTTTTTATCATTATATATCTTTTCAATTGATCCCGTATGGTCCTTTTCCATTTCCACTTACTTCACCTTTAATTTAAATTTCAAAATATATATGCTCCACTTGGCTTTTGTTCATACACAAGTATCGCCTAAATCTCCAAACTTTCATATTTGTCATTTGTAATTGTACTACACTTCTATTTCTATGTTTTTTGAACTGTTAAATTAAAACAAAAATATTATACAGGGATTGTCTCACATTGGGAGAAGTGACGCGTGACCCACTCGTTTTTATGGTTTCAGGTTTTTTTTCTCACTTTTTGTATAAAGTGTATGGATTTTTTAGAGTACAAATAAAGTTTTTGGATTCAAACTTTCAAAACTGAGTGTCTTTTGTTTTTCCTTTTCTTCTTCTTGGTCGAGAGATAAAGGAGAAACTTTTACTTATCTCAAAATTTTTAACACAAGATTTAAGCACATTTATAAAAATGAAAAAAAAAGTTAAATAATATGTATTTTATTATAAGAAATCTAAATTTTGTGTTCAGAACCTTGTGACGAGTCAATTATTTTGTGGGATAAAGAATGTCTGGTGGTTGGTGTTTAATTTTTTTGACGTACGAGTCTAACCGCACGCTTGCACTAAATCCAAACTAAGTCAAGTTACACTTCACACAAAAAAATATGGGTTTCAAGCATTACCCACTAGTATAGTCAGCAACAAAGTGGCAATATGTGAATGTAACTATGTTAGTGTTTTTATCTTATTTAATCGCTTTTCATTTTTGTTGTCTTCACAATAAGGAAAGCGATGTAGGAGTATATGGTTGAAGACAATTAATAAGGAATGGACCTTTTTAACCCATAGTGCGTGGAACATGTAATTGCAACATATATGGCGCCATGTGATGTGAGCTAACACTAATGGACCATTAGTAGTTAGATAGATTGTCATCTATATATCTATGTATTTATTTGTGAAGAAAAATGGTGATTAGTGGGGGTACTATAGCTCGAGGCTCCAAGTTTTATGCATGGTTGTCACAAATTAATTAAGGCCCAACTCAAATAATGCCTACATAGGCAGGTTCAAACTACAAACAATTAATCTCTATGCACCGATGGATCTTCATGACCAAGTTGCCCGCCGAAAAAAATTATTACTTTCACAATTTATTCGTAATAAAATTTGTCTCAAAATAAATCGTCTTGTAACTTTTGACGTTTTCAATCATAATCCATCATTAGTATTAATAAGCTTGTATTACGGCCAAATCAATATATTTAATTTTATATTTATGTTAATGGTGAATAATTACTCCCAGATAAAATATAAATAAAATAATATATAAAAATTGTATACAAAATTAAATACAAACAACTTTTTAAATATATATTTTTGTTTAGATTATATTCTAAAGAGTGTTGGAATTCAATTACGAGTGGTTAGTCTCACATTGACGAGGAATGAAGGCTATATTGGATATATAGGGAGAATAACCCATAAATCTATTCCCTTAAAGTTTTTGGGTTGAGATGAAATCTAAGTATTTTATGAATCTTTATTTAGTCCATTCCTTATCTATGTTAATGGTGAAATCTAAACACATGTTGATCATGTGTCTGGATATTGCCTGTGCACTCGTCAAATTTGGTTTCATTCCCCTTTGAAAATCCAATTTGTCGACTCTAGCTTTTCTTTTACTAGTTTGAAAATATTACTTTTATCTCTTCTCATAATACAATTGAACTCATCTTGTCTGTTTATTATATAGTATAATATCTTGTTTGCTCGTAATGAATCTTATTTTGTAGATATATAAATTACAGTATTTGAACAGCTCATTCACAAGATTAATACATAGTCAGAATCGTACTATTGTGAAAATATTCCCCATACATGTCTTTCTTTGACCTATTAATTTAATTAACATTCACTTCGGGGCATTACCACAATTTTAACAATTCATCCACAAAGCATGAATTATTACAACTCAACACTTGATTAATCTAATATCTTTATGCACGATTCCACATCTTTTCAACTAAAAATAATAATGAAATAAAATGTTGTAGTAAAAAAAGGTGATGACTCATTATGAGAATCTTCGGCCATCTGTCTGCCTTTGTTGTCCTAATATCATTCGCAAAATTAGTTGGTACAAAATATTAAGCATTTAAGCCATCCAAACCTTGTCAATGCATGTCCAAGTGGTTTAACACTTATCAACCCAATCATTATAATTAATTCTTTTATTCTTTTGCCTCCTCATGAAGAAGGGGGTAGGAATCTCTTTTGTTAATGCATCCACTCCACAGCTTTCGTGCTGGAAAGTGGTAGAATATTTCTAAGATTGAATTTAGAATTATAGTCATGATGATTATTCCTCAATTTGCAACATTCGACCTCATCCACATCGTTTGATATCATACATGATTATTATATAATTAATTAAAGTATACACATAAAATAAGGGTATTTCCATATTGTAAACACTGTATCAAATTAATACGTCTATGACTGCGAATTACTTATCAGATTTTGAATAGAGAAAAAAAAATCAAGTTTTGATAGTTTAAAATATAAATAAATTATATATATATAATTATATGATCATTTCTAAAATATCATTCAATTAATTTAGATTTCATTGCTAAGACATCTTTTATTTTATTTTATTATTATTTTTTTGGTAGATAAGACATCTTTTATTTCTAATTTGAAAAAAAATAATTTTCGAGAAAAATTATTTTTAATTGTATGTGTGGAAGTGTATCTCAAATTAGTAACAACTTGAAGTTAGTTAGTTATAACTGAATTTAGGTAAGACAATGTTAATTATAGTTAGTTATGAAGTTTGTCTTTAAATATTATAGCTGTAAATGCATTATGTAAGTGGTAATGTGTTGTTGCGAATGGTAATTGTTGATTGAGAGAGGGGCATATGCAATTCGTGATTCATAGAAAATCATAAGAGAGATCAAGGGAAAAAAATGAGATTGAGTGAAAAGACTAGTATTGCTGGTTCATAAACAGTGATAGATAGCATGAGATCAATCTTGGGAAAACATTCATCTTGTAAAGTTCAATTAACAATAGTATATTAATTTTGTTTGTTTGTCGGTGACGTAGGTCTCATCATTGAAACTGAAGACGTAAATTCTGGGTGTTATTCTTCTAATATCTTTCTTTAATTTTCGTTTGCGATGATTGAAAAAACTTGTTTTCATAACTACAGAAAGGAGAACTTTAAACAATCTCTATTTTCTGGTTTTCAGTTCTATTAAAAAACGTTATTCGTTTTCAGCAGAAAACCAAGAATATTCTTCGTTTTTGTATTTTTTTCTGCAATTATTTATCTTTTATTTTATTGATTAATTCTTGTTGTAGATCCCAACGTTGTTTTAACGGTATGAAAAAAAAAATTAAATTAAAAATAACTATTAATATACTCCAAGCTGATAAGTATATATATGTACATTTCTTGAGATAAAAAAGGAGTATATTTCTTATTAAAAAATTTAAACTAAAAACATAACGTCTGAAAGCATAGGCTTCGTGGATATCTATTCATAAAATCTTAAGCAGTAACATTTTTCTTTTCTCACTATACTATAAAAATACTATAAAAGCTTATAACATTTTAAGGAAAAGAAGTTTATAATATTTTGTGAAAGCCCAAATATGTCTTTGAGAAAGAAAAAACAAACATATAGCTAGCTATTTGATCCATTAAAAAAATAGAAATATCAATTTAGTCTTACAAAGTTGTAAATTATTGTGTACATTTTTATTTGCATAAATAAGCTATATATTTGCCCTTGTGAGATAGTATAGATTTATTTAAAGGTATTAAATATGTGTGTGAACGTGAATTATAATTTTAAAAGAATATTTTATTGATAAAAATATATTAATTTAATATGCACCATCGTAGTTGATTACAAATTATTATAGTACGATAAATATTTGTTAGCAGTGTAGGATAATTACTCTTTTTTTACGCATGCATAATTACTATTAAATAAACATAAGAACAACTATTTAATTTTAAATTTTTTATATGATCACATGATAATATATGTTATCAATTATTTTGTATATACATGATATTTCTTATTTAGTTTTCTTATAAAAAATTCTCATTTAGTCCAGTAAAATATAAAAAATCTCATTTATAGGCATTTGGCAGTTGTAAAATCCGACGTGGCCCCTTCCACCACTAAGGACAAAATAGAGAACAATACAATTACATAATGCAGCCAATACTATTTTCGGAGGTGATAGCGACATAAAATATCATTTTCCATATTATAATTTATGTTCATAGAGTTTGGTCAAATTCAACTCTTTTAATATAAATTATATATTTGGACTGTTACGGAAGATGCATGAGACAAGTCATATAATTATATAATAAATATTTATCAAGGTCCCTCCCAAAGCAGACATGAAAATCTTTTCAAAAATCTTTTATTAAGGGGAAAACGACACAAAATCAATCCCCTCACTCAATTTAGAGATACTCTTTATGTAGCCAAGGAGAATAGGTACATATTTTTTAATTTTCCCGAAGATATGAAAATAGGGTATATAGATTCTTTTTATTTACGTACAAACAAATTGATATGATATATGTATGTATCGGGTGAGAGATGGAAGAAAATGGAGTAATAGACAGAATTTTGGAGCAATAATGAGGCATGTTCAATTGTTGATTAGGAATGTTCCACCATACTGCAATTGTGTGCATAACTATGACTATATTCGGCAACACCGTCTTTCAGGTTCGTTTTTTAGGAACATATAAAATTTAATAAGCCCAGCTTTTTGGCTTAACTTAGTGGTTATTACTTCGTGATTTTTATGCACGAGATAAATTTTAAATTGGTGTATGATCGAATCCAATGTTTCTTTTTTGTCCATGGAATCTTGGTGGCGTTGGGTCGTGGAAGCTTCTTCCTGGGTGCACCTTTTTTTGTTTAAAAATAAGTAACTTAATTAATGGAGATTGTTGTAAATTAACTTTTTTAATCTCTCTTATATCAAATTATGGTCTCCTTGACTCTGTGCTAAACTTATTTTGCAGATCTGTCAATTCATAAAAATACCATCTAAAAGAACCGATCTGATAAGGATATTTTTGGGTTTTTCTTAGGCCTTTGAACATATAGTGAGGGGTGGGATGAGTAGTTTTCTATTTTCCCGTCCCGATCCATGCTCAAATGATTACCACACTGCAATGGCCCAAAGAAATATAGAGCCCAAGCCCATACTCCAAAGCAATGGCCCGAAATATACATATAATGAGAAGGCGATACTGCAGTGACCAAAAATAAAAAGTTGGAAAATTGTTGTTAACTTGCTTTGCACCTCGTTTGCAACACAGTAAGTCACATAATTTTTTGGTTATGGTTTTTAATATTACTAGCAATATATCCGTGCACCTGAACGGAACGGACCGCACGCAAACGGGATGGGTTATTGTATGAAAGTAAATAATATACAAATAGTCCAAAAATTAAATTGAATTGAAAAAATATACGAAAAAAATTAATATAATTGAAATGATTTTCCCAATCTGCTAATTAAGTAATGAAAAAATACATTAAAGGTTAATTATTCTATCAATATAACTATTGCAATCATTATTATTTTGTTCTTGCTTAGGTTTCAAACAAAAACCCATATTTAGTATATAAGTGAAAAACATTTTTCATATGTATAGTTTGTATAGAATAAATTTTGAACAATGTATTATGACTTTCTTCATTTTATTTATTTATATAATATTCAAGAGATATAAAAAAATTAAATATATATTTATCTTTTAGTTAAATATTTTGTAAATAATAATCTTTTAATTATTTATTAAATGTTAAACATGTATCTCTTATATATTTATATTGTATAAATTATTCAAGAGATGCGTTAATAATTAAATATGAATTTCTCTTTTAATGAATTAATCGGTGAAGAGTCATCTTTCAATTAATTAACTCATAAAAAATATTTATCATATGTTTGTTTGTTTAGTACATTGTAATTATTGTATTATAATTTTTTTTCTTCATATTTTTATCCAATAGATATCAAAGAGAAACAATAATTTATCCAAAATTAACTTATGATATGTATAGTAAATTACAATCAATGAATTCTAGAGATATATATTGAAGTTGTGTTTTACATTAGAAACATCATCATCAAAGAGTAAATATAGGATATATTTGATTGTGGTGTTATTTTTTGTTTGTTCAAATACATTATTGATAATTTTTTAAATAGTTAATATTAGTAATTAATTATTAATTTTATTAACTCAAAATAAATTAATCATTAATTTTATTAGAGATAGAGTTGAATGCATAAATTAGAATTTTAGTCTCTTTATTTCTAAATCATAAATTTTAATCATCTATTTCTAAAATTGAAATTTTAGTATTTTTATTTCACACTTTTCATCACATTTTCTCACAATGCAGCTTGTGTCTTATATTTATAATGTATATTCATTAAGAACTATGAAGATTTACATTGTTATGTTTATGATGTGATATTCATGATGGAAAAAAAAATAGTGCATAAATATAGGCCAATCATTAAATGAATTTGCTTGGCATAGTACACGTTTTGTTTTAGACACGTGAAGGCCCGCTCAATGGCTGACTTCACTCCCGTTGTCTTTTGCACATTAATGTGTGGTACACACGCTTCATTCAAAAATATAGTGTCAACTATATACATACTAATTCATTCAAGATTCATTTACCTACATTCTTTTGCTTTTCAAATGTTTTAGCACCTAATCTGGTTTGGTTTACTACTTCTTCTCTGTTTCTTCTGAGGTTAAGCACTAGACCTCTAGAACTGGAAATTATACTTCTTAAAGCACTAGACTGTATTAACACTAGTTTATTTCTTATTTAAGTTAGTTATATTAAGTTACTAACTTAATGTTCATTCAAAGCTTTTGTTCTTCTTTGAGATATGTAAATGCTTTATAATAATGCTATTCACAAGATTAATGGCTTAGTGCAATGAAAAAAACCGTTGAGTTGGAGGTGAGTGGAGTGTTTTTTCGACAATAATCAATTTATTCTTGAGTAAAAGTTTGAGAATAATTTAATTGGTTACTTGTTAGCATTTTGATCAATGGGAAACATACTTTAAGTCTAACGTACTTCCTTGTTATATATATATATATATATATATATAAAAGATATGATAAATACTACAATAATTAACTTACACAATTCTGATGTATTGAATTTGAACTCGTAACAAGATGTTCAACCTAACAATATTAATATTTGTCAATTGAGATATAATTTAAGGGTAGAGAACAATAAACTATATAATCTATATTGTTCTCTTTTTCTCATATCATTATTCAATACGTTATCTAGTTTTTTATGTTTATTGTGATTTGTTTGATGGACAAGATAAATAGATATGATATGATTAATTAATCATATTCTATCTTATTGTAATCATATGTTTGATGCATACAAAATATATGATACACTAATCAGTTTTTTAATCATATTCTACTTGACGTTGTATTTCTTATCCTTGATTTAGGCTAGGTTACAATAATCATGTTGGCAACCTCATAAAAATTAAAAACAAATTCCATAGTCTAGCCCTTTTTACGAGTTATACTATAAACATAGATGTTTCTCTCTCTCTCTCCATCTCCGTTCCACAAGTGTTGAATTTTTCATCTCTCTTTCCATCACCATCGTCTTCAACATGATGACCTTTAGAATCATGCTTTTCAACACCAATCTTATTTTGCATAAGATATCAATTTCTATTTTTTCCTCTTTTCTTTTTGCCTTAATTTATGTTTTCAAATAAATAAATAGTTGTTTCCTCTAAATAAATTATTTCATTTCTATCATATTTGCCTATTCGGTTCCACTCATAAAACATTGGTAGGGCTATTGTTGTTTTATCTTCTCTATCCTGAGAGACTGTTGAAATAAGTTGTCTAGATGTTGAAGCGGACTTTGCATGTGAAAGTGACTCTTACTTTGTATATGTATCAAAAATTTAAAATTATAATGTTAATTATCTATGTCAATTACATGATGAATAACCAAGTCCGGAAGCGTACCTGTGGGAATTGCCATTAATGAAATCCTGGGATGATGATGATAGAGCCAATGGGTTGAGTGATCTTCCTCAGCAAAACACCCTGAAGACCTTGCTCTCTTGATGGGGATAGAGAGAACCAGAGAGTTTTCTCCTTTAGGGTTTTGAAACTGAATAGTCTTGTTGTGTTTGCCTTGGGGACCATTACCCCTATATATAACTATTATTGGTTATATCCCAAATTGCAGTATTTCCAATTCAGCCCCTCATTAAATTAGAAATTGTCTGGTATCTACACTATTAATTTTCATAACTATTATGCTCTTTAGCCATAAACTATTATATATTAATTGACCCCTAGTCTATTGGCTAATTATATAATGACCCCAACACACTTTATTAATTAATTACATATGTGACCCATAAATCTTACAATCTCCCACTGGTCACACATGTATCCTTAGGAGTGTGTTAAACTTTATGACGTCAAAAAATGCCATTATAATTACCTTGAGTATAATCCAAATTGTTCCGTCCATTAATCATATCAGCACATGGAACCAAGGAGGCTTTCGTCATAATAAGCATAACTAAACCCATCAATGATCACTCGTACTGACACAACTAAATGACATAGACCCATTATGAAAAGTGTAGCATGAAAATTACATGAAGTTGGTCAATGCATGTCAATTTTCAACTGGTCCTACTTTATCGAATGAGATCATACCATAACTTAAATGTACAAAGTAACCAAAAACTGAATACTTTAAACTTTATTTCTGATCAGAAAGTCCAAATACAATGTATTTGTACTTTACAATTAAACATAGAACATGAATTACATAATGGACGAAACTCCCACTAAAATCAAGATTCCTCAAACTGTAGCACACCCATGTGAGCAGTATGCTCATGAAAGACCTTGGGTGGTAGACCTTTAGTGAGTGGATCCGCAATCATGGAGTTTGTTCTTAAGTGTTCTATGGATATTTGTCCACTTTGTACCTTCTCTTTAACAACTAAGAACTAAATGTCAATGTGCTTTGACTTGGTTGAGCTCCTATTATTGTTAGAATCCAGGACTGTTGATCTATTGTCACAATACAACTTGAGTGGTCTTTCAATCCCTTCAACTATTTGCAGCCCCGTGACAAAATTTCTCAGCCAAATGCCCTGGTCAGATGCCTCATGAATTGCTACGAATTCTGCTGCCATGGTTGATGAAGCAGTAAGACCTTGCTTGGCACTACGCCAAGAAACTGCTCCACCAGCTAACAGAAAGACATAGCCTGAAGTTGATCTTAAGCTGTCTTGGCATCCCGCAAAATCCGAGTCAGAGTACCCAGTGATCTCTAACTGGTCTGACCTCCTATATGTGAGCATGTAGTTTCTTGTTCTCTTCAAATATCTCATGACCCTCTTGGCTGCTTTCCAATGGTCAAGACCTGGATTGCTTAAATATCTGCCTAAAATCCCTACTATGAATGCTATGTCTGGACGCGTACATACTTGGGCATACATAAGACTCCCTACAGCTGAAGCATAAGGGATCTTTTGCATTTCTTGAATTTCCAAACTTCCCTTAGGGCACTGTTTGAGACTAAACTTGTCTCCCTTAGCAACTGGGGTGTCCCCTGGTTTGCAATCCTGTAACCCAAACCTTTTGAGAACCTTATCGATATAGCTCTTTTGTGACAATCCAAGAATACCTCGAGATCTGTCTCGGTGTATCTGAATTCCTAATACAAAAGAGGCGTCACCAAGATCTTTCATCTCAAAATGCTTTGATAGAAATTTCTTAGTTTCGTGCAACATGCCTATATCGTTAGTGGCAAGCAGTATGTCATCAACATACAAGACCAGGAAAATATGTCTGCTCCCACTGAACTTATGATACACACAATCATCAACTGTATTCATCTCAAAACCAAATGAGAGAATTACTTGATGAAATTTATGGTACCATTGACGAGAAGCTTGTTTTAGCCCATAAATGGATTTTCTTAGTTTGCACACCATATTCTTTGGGTCTCCCAACACAAAGTTTTCTGGCTGCACCATATAGATAGTCTCATCAATGTCGCCATTGAGAAAAGCTGTTTTTACATCCATTTGATGAAGCTCCAAATTAAAGTGAGCAACAAGAGCCATGATTATTCTTAAAGAGTCCTTCGATGAAACCGGAGAGAAAGTCTCTTTATAATCAATCCCTTCCTTTTGAGTATAACCCTTAGCTACAAGACGTGCCTTATATCTCTCCACATTACCATTGGAATCCCGCTTGGTTTTAAAAATCCATTTGCAACCAATGGGTTTCACTCCTTCAGGTAATGGGATAAGTTCCCAAACTGAATTGTCTTGCATAGACTTATACTCCTCATTCATTGCTTCGATCCACTTATCTGAATGGGAACCTTGCATGGCTTGATGAAAGTTGACCGGGTCGTCTTCCGTCATGCCAACATTTTCCTCTACCTCATTGATAAATACTACATAATCATCCGAAATAGCATTTTTCCTTTCTCTAGTGGATCTCCGCAATGGAGCTGGCTCTTGAGGCACTTGTTCTTGAGGATCTTGAATTTGATCTGGATTTTGTTCTTCCTGAACAACCAGATCATCTTGAGTTTGTTCAATAATGGGAAAGTCAATTGGTGGAAGAATCAGTTCTGGAATTGTTACCAATTCTTCCTCAAAGACAAAATCTTTAACCTTAATCTTCCCCCCAAACTCAATATCCTCAAAGAACGTTGTCGTTCCCGTCTCAAAAGTCGTTCTCAAATTAGGATCATAAAATTTATAGCCCCTTGATTTTTCTGAGTACCATATAAAATAGCTGCTAATTGTTCGGGGTTCAAATTTCTTTTCATTAGGCCTATAAGGCCTTGCCTCAGCTGGACATCCCCAAACATGAAGGTGCTTCAGACTAGGCTTACGCCCAATCCAAAGCTCATAAGGTGTTTTAGCCGCTGCCTTAGTTGGTACTCTATTAAGAATGTATGCTGTTGTTTTTAATGCCTCTCCCCAGAGTGACTCTGGCAAGGTGGAATGACAAATCATACTCCTTACCATATCCTTAAGAGTCCTGTTTCGTCTTTCAGCTACACCATTCATGCTGGGTGACCCCGGCATAGTGTATTGTGGGACGATTCCACATTCCTCTAGGTATTTGGCAAATGGTCCCGGACGTTGTTCACCTGAACCGTCATATCTGTCGTAGTATTCACCACCACGATCAGATTTGACCTTTTTAATTCTTTTATTAAGTTGATTCTCAACTTCTGCCTTAAAGGATTTGAACACGTCTATTGATTGGGACTTTTCGTGAATTAGGTAAAGGTAGGCATATCTAGAATAATCGTCTATGAATGATATAAAATATTGTTGACCATTCCAAGAAGGAGTTGGAAATGGCCCACAGATGTCCGTATGTATCAATTCTAAGACGTCTGTAGCTCTATATGCGCCTAATTTCTTATCTTTAGTCTGTTTTCCTTTAATGCATGCTACACAAACGTTAAAGTCTGTGAAGTCAATGGAATCTAAAATTTCATCACAAGTCGGTCGTTCAACTCTATTTTTAGAGATGTGACCTAGACGCTTGTGCCAAAGCACTCCTGAATTGAAATTGTCAATTTTCCGCTTAGTACCACGTGATTCCACATTCAAGGTTTCATTATAGTTAGCCACAGTTTCCAACAAATAAAGATTATCATAACCAGAAAGTAAACCGGTTCCAACAACATTCGAATTTAAAGACAAAGTAAATTCTTTATTCCCGAATGAACAATAATATCCTGATTTGTCCAAATAAGAAATAGAGATCAAATTCCGTCTAAATGACGGTACAACAAAAGTGTCTTTTAAATCCAAATAATGACCGGAACTTAATAATAATCTAAATTTTCCTATGGCTTCAACTTCTACCTTCTTCCCATCTCCTACATAGATCCATCTTTCAGTATCACTAGGCTTTCGGAAGTTCAGGCAACCCTGCATTGAAACACTGATGTTAGTAGTTGCACCAGAGTCTAACCACCAAGTGTTTCTAGGTACTGAAGCTAAATTAACCTCAGAACAGACCAAAGACAGAATCATACCTTTCTTAACACGCCAAGCGTGATATTTGGCACAATCCTTCTTCACGTGTCCAGAACTCCTGCAGAAGAAGCAGTTGTTATCCGTAGTCTGCTTCTTTTGTTCTGGACCCTTAGCAGCAGCTTTGTTCTTGGGCTCCTCAATTCTTTTCCTTTTGCCCTTGTCTTTAGAGATGCTAGTAAAGTGAGCACTTTCAGTCCTATCTTGCTTCAGCCTGTCCTCTTCTTGCACACATAATGAAATGAGCTCATTAAGAGTCCATTTCTCCTTTTGACAATTATAAGTCACCTTAAACTGACTGAATTGCGAAGGAAGAGACAGCAATACTAAATGAATGAGTAAGTCATCTGACAACTCAAGCTTTAGACCTTTAAGCTTAGAAGCAATGTTGGACATCATCATAATGTGCTCTCTTATATTTCCCTTGCCTTGATACTTCATGGAAATTAAATTCTGAAGCAAAGAACTTGTTTCAGCCTTATCACTTTTTACAAAGCGTTTTTCCATCTCAACAAGGAAATTTTTAGCTGTAACTATCTCATCCGAGACAGCACCTCTAAAGACTTCAGGAATCCCACGCTTTATGATCATAAGACTTATGCGATTTGAGCGATCCCATTTCTCATACTCTAATTTTTCTTCAGAAGAACTAGAGTCCTTAGGAGTAGAGGGTCGATCAATTCTTAATGCAAGGTCTAGATCCATGCAGCCAAGAACAATCAGAATGTTCTCTTCCCATTCCTTAAAATTTGTCCCATTAAGGACAGGAATAGAACTCAAATTTGCAGATATGGAAGCAACCGATGCTGTAAATTAGATAAAGAACGAAACTTAGAAACTCACATTATAAGAAAATAAATCAATAAATAAATAAATACATATGTTCAAATCATGGAATTTAACCCATCTCAAGATACCCAGTGCACCATTGATGTCAAGTCTTTGGACAGTAACACCAACTGCTAGTGGTACTCTTGTTGCAACGATCAAATATTGACAATAAGACATGTCAAACAATAAACCTTCCTTTGGGCCGATTTACTGCTCACATGTATACCAAATAATTGTCACACATTTATCATCGCAGGTGTACCATGTAATTCTGCCAAATATTAACCTTCCTTTGGGCCGGTCAATACCCGCATGAATAAACATATACACAGCCATTTGACACTCTTCACGAGCAATTTAGACAAGAGAGGTCACTTTGGCGACGTCAAGTTTCAATTAACTCATTCAAAAATGTCAAACTTGACTTGAACATATATTTATTATATCCAAATAAAACAATATTAAAAAAATAAAAAATTATTTTTCACTAATATAAACAATATTTTTTAAATATTATTTTATTTGGATATAAATATATTTTTTAATATTATTTTATTTGGATATAATAAATATATGTTCAAGTCAAGTTTGACATTTTTGAATGAGTTAATTAAAACTTGACGTCGCCAAAGTGACCTCTCTTGTCTAAATTGCTCGTGAAGAGTGTCAAATGGCTGTGTATATGTTTATTCATGCGGGTATTGACCGGCCCAAAGGAAGGTTAACATTTGGCAGAATTACATGTACACCTGCGATGATAAATGTGTGACAATTATTTGGTATACATGTGAGCAGTAAATCGGCCCAAAGGAAGGTTTATTGTTTGACATGTCTTATTGTCAATATTTGATCGTTGCAACAAGAGTACCACTAGCAGTTGGTGTTACTGTCCAAAGACTTGACATCAATGGTGCACTGGGTATCTTGAGATGGGTTAAATTCCATGATTTGAACATATGTATTTATTCATTTATTGATTTATTTTCCTATAATGTGAGTTTCTAAGTTTCGTTCTTTATTTAATTTACAGCATCGGTTGCTTCCATATCTGCAAATTTGAGTTCTATTCCTGTCCTTGATGGGACAAATTTTAAGGAATGGAAAGAGAACATTTTGATTGTTCTTGGCTGCATGGATCTAGACCTTGCATTAAGAATTGATCGACCCTCTACTCCTAAGGACTCTAGTTCTTCTGAAGAAAAATTAGAGTATGAGAAATGGGATCGCTCAAATCGCATAAGTCTTATGATCATAAAGCGTGGCATTCCCGAGGTCTTTAGAGGTGCTGTCTCGGATGAGATAGATACAGCTAAAAAAAAAATTCCTTGCTGAGATGGAAAAACGCTTTGTAAAAAGTGATAAGGCTGAAACAAGTTCTTTGCTTCAGAATTTAATTTCCATGAAGTATCAAGGCAAGGGAAATATAAGAGAGCACATTATGATGATGTCCAACATTGCTTCTAAGCTTAAAGGTCTAAAGCTTGAGTTGTCAGATGACTTACTCATTCATTTAGTATTGTTGTCTCTTCCTTCGCCTCTTTAGCCATAAACTATTATATATTAATTGACCCCTAGTCTATTGGCTAATTATATAATGACCCCAACACACTTTATTAATTAATTACATATGTGACCCATAAATCTTACATATAAATGTTAATTTGCAAAAAACAAAATTAAATATATTGCATTTTAATCTCTATCGTGATATATATTATATCATGTCGTTATTTGATGTATATAAAATATTAATAATTAATCTTATCAGATTTATTATATTGTACACATCAAATACATGACATGATAAATTATTCTTTTGTCTATATTATGTTATATGTCTTATCATGATCATCAAAAGAACTCTTAGTGTAATAACAACCAAATCAAGCTATTTGGGTAGTTATTTTATAATAGAAATTATAATCGCGTGAAGAGATGATAAAATCAACTGTTTCTATAAACTAAAGGTGTAAAATTAATTTACATTGACAAGGCATCTTACTTGTTATCTTTTTTATTTATATTGGACTTTTTTAATTGTTAACAATAGATAGTAAAGAGAGAAAACAAAATTAAGATGAGATAAATTTTTTTACATAAACATGTCAAATAGGTATAGAGATGTTTTAGCAATTAACTTAAAAAAGTAACATTGATTTGATTAAACGCATGTGTAAAAAAAATTAATATTGTCGAACATAAAAATTAAATTCAATTAAGATTTTAATAATAGGAATACATAGACTCTAATCAATACAAAAGCAAGAACAACAAAGACATGAATCAAGGTGATAAATTGCCGACAAAAAACGTTATTTTATTTATGTGTTAATCCATTAGTAATTTTATAAGTTAATATTTTTTGTATGATGTCAAAAGAGGATTAAAAAATATACATAATTGCAACAACAAAAAAAAAAGAGAATTTAATTGTTTTTTAATAAAATATATGCAATATTTGGATATTTGTAAATATTCATAGATATCTCTCATTTTGCTAAATGTTCATTTAAAGCATATTTCTATGATTATAAGTAGAATACATATATTACTTTTATCCAACACAAACATTACCATGTGAATATTGATTACTATCCATGTTGCTAAATACTCATTTTCTTCCATCCTTCTAATTTTATTAGTTTTCCTGACTAACTAAGACATTAATAATATGTATTTTTAAAATAAATAAATGATATACATTAATAATATGTATTTTCTAAAGAAATAAATTATATGCATTTTTGTGATTGTGTGTGCACAAATAGTATATTTAAATAATTGTGTCCTACTAAACACTATTTTTTCATTTTAAAATACTTGACCTATTTATAAAAAAATTATTTTAAATAAATGGAATCTTTTAATTATCAATGCCTTTATTTTCAATTATATTTTTTAATTAATATTATTTATAATGTAATATTCTTTACTATATATTTATTAAATTAATAATATATTAATATCCAACAAAAATAATATAAAAATATATATTTATATATATATATATATAAATATTTTAATTATTTTATTTTATATGATAAATTTATTATAATTAAATCAGTCAATATTTAATTTAAAAATATCGACTGTGAATAATATTTCAATTATGTTGAAATGGATAGAATACTTATTCCAAGAATACGGTTATAAAGTTGATTTGTACGAGTTCTCATACCCAAAGAGCCAGCACATTTTCACTTAGGATGCTTTTTACAGCACAACAAATCAGGAAGGTAGTACTCCTCCACCACAAGTGCAGCGCGCGTGGCTTCTTCGTTTTTGGTAAGATAATAAAACACAATAATTTGGAAATGTTTTACTTTTACCAGTTACTCTATCTGTACGCGAGCCAAATGCAGTTTTTGCAAACATCAAAATTAGTGTTTGCTTGCTTTGACCAAATAAACTTTATGGCAAATTCTACTGGTTATTGAATTTTTTTCTTTTTATAATAAATGTTGTTTAAGATTTTTGTATTTATATTAAAAAATAAAATAATTAAAAATAAAAAATAAATTATTTTAACAAATTATTTAACTTCATTTTTGGTAAATTTTTAACTAAAGTTGCATTGAAAATTATAAATAATATTTATTTTCTAACAATTTTTTTTTGTTAAAGTGACATTCATTATGAGATGGAAAAAATATTTATTTTCCCTTTAAAAACAAAGAATGTCGTTAATTTATATTTTTAAAAAGTATATTTGATCATTAAAATTTTCACTTACTTTTAAATATTAATTCACGATGGAGTAGTTTCCGTCGAACTTTATTTGTTTGTGGATTCTATACTCCTTCCATTTTACAATATAAAAATTTATTTATTATGGAATATAAAAAAGTGATATCAACATTTAATATTTTAGAGATTATTTATTAGAATTTTGTTAAAAAAGTATAATTTATTTAGATATTGATATCATAATAAAACTAATTTAATATAAACCTGAGATAACACTCAGAAGTAATGAAGATAAAACTGCGAAAGATAACTCTTATCTCTAGAGGGGACATTGTATATACAAATACTCTAAAATTTTAAGTTATGGTTTGAGTAAAAAGTGTGAAGAGTTATGGAAAGAATTGTGTAACTTGATTGAGTAGGATTATCTCATTTTATAGAAAGAAAAAAAATTAGGTTACATCTCAAAACACCAAAGAGAAAATCTCAATGCGATTCCCACGTCAAGTATTAGTGGTGTCTCCATCTATTACAAGACAATATTGTGGTGTCGTTGAGAGAAAGCATATAACCTCTACTGGGTGATATGGAAATTGACATGATGGGATTGGGTCTAGGCCTATTTGGAAACAAAAGCTATTGATGAAACAACTTGAGAATTATGATAAATAAACATACAAATATCACTTTCTAAAAAATGGAAAACTTAACTCGAGAATTAGAATATTTGGTTTATAATAATAATTATAAAAATAAAAATAAAAATAAAAGAAACAGTATCTATTATACTTTGTCTATTATATTAACTCGCGCAAATTTGGATCCTCTCAAATTTTTTTGCTTTTTTTTAATTTGACTTTTTTTTTATTATTTTTGTTGAATTAAAATTTATATAATTATAAATGTAAAATTTTATACAAATATAAAATCACTTGATATATTATTAAAATTTATAAAAATTTATTATATTCGATAAAAATACATAAAAATGTTAATTTTTAATATTTAGTTGTATAATCTAAATTTTCAATATTTATCAATAAAAAAATTAAAATAAAATAAATAAAAATAGAAAAGATAGAGAGAATGAGGTTGGTTTAGATAGAGAGAATACAAATATTTGGTATCCGCAAAATTCCGAATGAAAATGACATGTACAACTGTACTAGATACAACAATATTGTGAATCTTACTCTTAGCCACGAGATTGAGAATTGATATCCCCCCAACCTCCACGGCTCCACCTACATTAGTGTTTCACTAACCGTATGCCATAAATGGTTAACTGACCATGGTTTAGTTAAAAGAATTAAAGAACCAAACTCGAAAAACAATATCATATAGATCACGGAGGATAACCGTCAATAACCCTTAAAAAGATATATGAACCATCATAAATTACATCATGAGTTTCCCCATGAGCAAATGAACTCTACTAATTGAAATTAATATATAAGAAATTGGTCTTTGGCACACACAAAAAAAGTATAAGAAATTGGTGGCAACAATTTCAAATTACTTACACATCAATAAATTAAATAGGGAGGAACAAAGCAGAGAAAAATGAATCGGAAAAGGTAAAAAAAAATGACAAGAAAATGCATCAACGTATTTAGTTACAAGCCTGTTTGTAGTAGGGTATATAACCCTCCTAAATTAGCTAATGTCACTTATATCAAATGAAATGCTAGTTAAAACAAACATTAACAACACCACAAAATTACACAATCACAAGACACCCATACATATATAAATACACTATGTCATCTTTAATATACCACACAAGACTAATCAATCAGATCAGATTCACTAGCAGTTTCGCTAAATCATTGCATTTGCATGGAATCTATGTTCTTACTCAGCTCCTCCAGCTTCTTCATCCTCAACTTTTCACTTTCGCTCACCAGCTAATAATTACATTCAAAATTTAAGACAAGTTAGTAAGAAAAAAAAAAACAAATAATAAGGATTGGGAATTAATTTGAGACAAACCTCCATTAATTTAGTAATTAGCTGTACTTTTTCCCTGTTCTTTTCATTAAAAGCTTCAAGGGCATCTTTGTATTCTTTCTCCTGTAACGTATCAAAAACCCAATTTCAATGTTGTCTCTAATAAATAAAATATCATTAACCTTATAAATCATTATTAAAAAAGGCCTATTAACATTTTTTGTGAATTTCAATTTGAATTAATCTAACCTTCTTCTGGCAGGTATGACCAAGTGGCTTTAATTCTTTGTTTATTGAATCAATCTTCTTTCGGACAATTGAAACATCTTTCCTCATTGGATCTGCAAGGGCTTCAAGCTCCTGATATTCCTCAAATAAAAAATAAATAAAAAAGTAACCAATTGTTAAATTACATTAAATATGCTTATGAAAAAAACCCAAATTGCATACACACACACGCATACAATTAAAATACATCTAGAATTTGACAAATTGCTGTCTATCATAAGAAATGGTAAAAAAAATTGAGGTCAAAAGAAATTCTAGAATCTAGAAACCATATATATTAATTACTATGTGTTATAAACTAAAACTGTTTTCTGACAAGAACAAATCTAGGGAAATTAAAAGTTTTTAAATTTTGAATTATTTTCTTCATGAAACACAAGGAAAAGGAAAATGTTTTTTGCTACAAATTCACTCTTTCTCTAGAACAAAACCACAGATCGGGTATAAACAAGTGCTAAAGATGTTCTACAACCCTCAATTGTCTCCTTATTACAAAAAAAATCCAATTTATACAGAATAATATGCAATTTAAAGGCCAAAATTTCTTCGACCACTAGTATTTTTCCTTGATAAACCAGCGCATCTTAGTTAAAAACCATATAAAATATCTCTAACAATAAACGGTCCATAATAATATACTTAAGTTTTGTAAAAAAAACAAAATACTCAAGCTAAAATAAAAAATAAAATAAAACTATGTTACCAAAATATTGCTAGACCATAAATACTTCTTCGTATTAAATTAATCCTTAAAAATTTGTACTTTAGTTTGGTCAATTTAGTTTTTTAAAAAATGAAAAAAAAAATCCAAAAAAATAAAAAAAATATACCTCACGAATGGTAGCAAGACGTTTGGTTTCTTCTTCAACACGACCCAACTGAAGCTGAACCTTTTCTCTGACTTCCATCTTCTTCTTTTCAATTTCTTCTTCTTTAGCTCTGAAAGTTGAAAGAGCAGATTTTGACATCTCTTCATCTTCCTTAGACAAGTGACTACTGAAGCTTAAACTTCCAGAATTCTGAACTACCAACTGGTTATTGTTGTTGCTTTCACTCTGCATCGTGTTTTTCAACGAAACCCTTCTTCTTCTTCTTTGAATTTGTCTCTTTATTAGTCTCTCTATCTTTTCTTCTTTTTTTCTTTCTTTTTTTTCTCTTCTGCTTTGTTTTTGGACTTGAAATGATTATGATGTGTTCTGTTTGTTATGTTTTTCTTTGCTCTGTTTTGTAAGTGCGTTTCTTATGTTATCTGTTTTGCCCTTTCTTTTAAGGCCTTTCTATTGTCAAGCCACCTTACCTTACCCTTTGCCTTTAGGGACCATATAAAAACGTTAATATATTAATTAAAACCAATAAATTTTAATTAATGATAAAAGAAAAAAATTATCTTTATTTTTTTTTATATTCGGACTAATTCCTCAATTTGAGAAGAATCACAATAAATAACAAAATCTTTACTAGTTTTAATTTTGTTTTCCAAAGTTTCATATTATAATATCAAAAAATACTATTTGAATCTGGTATGAAACTTATTAATGATAATTATTATTTTTTAATTTTTTTAATTGAAACTCGATTTAAATTGAAAAATATTTAAATCATATCATTCAAGTGTTCTTGCTTACAAAAAAGAAAAAGAAACTTGGCTTGAAATATTTGTTTAAAATCTGAGCTAGGCTTGGAAATTAGAATATGTCACTTTCCTATTCTCCTTTATCTTTTCAAGGAAATAGTCGCAATTAAATATTGTTAAGAAAAATTGTGGGTGACCTGTTCCAACAACTTATACTCCTTTGCTTCCCAGCTTGGCTTTCCCCTTTTTAACCCTGAACAAATTTTAAAATAAAAATAATAATAAAAGACAAAGATTACAAAAGCTGAATGTGATCTGGCCCAACTGCCAGACAATCACCGATGATAAAGAGGAAGTGGCATTCAACTTTATTGAATGAAAGATTGTTAACTTTGGTTTACATGAATAATAATTCTAGCTCGAATAATTCTAACTGGATGGCATAGAAATAATAATATCATTGGAATTTGAGATAGGAGTTCATTTTTCCACACATTATTAAGGCTTTCAAAATTTGTTGTTCAACATATAAGCACATAAGATGCTGCCAGGTAAACTTAGCTCCACTAGCCAGTTCTTCTGCACTACCTGGCCAATTCAATAAAACATCCGCTGTGTTATTCAAACATTAAAGTGGACACAAATACATACTCTATTAAAATGTATATTATTAATTATTTTTAAACATATATTTTATTAATCAATAAAATATATAACATTAATCATTTTAAAATACTTTGAAATGGTTAATAATTTATATTTTAATAATTAAAAAAATATTCAAAATTATTAATAATATAAATTTATATATGCATCATAAAATGTTTCATCAATTAAAAAATTAGATGTTTTTTAAGATAAATTATTTATTGTATAAATACGGTGAATAATATATATATATATATATTAAATATTATATTAATTATTTGTGTTTAAATAATATTTTTTATAAAAAAATAATGTTATTGACACATAGACTTAAAAATTCAATTAAACTTTGACAATTATGATGTATAAGTCGTGTTTAATTCAATTTACATATGATTGGTATTAATAAAAATTATAATTAAAGTTTTATTTTTTAGAATAATTCCTAACTACATCTTGTGTGTTAAAATTTTCTGAAGGGTGTATTCAATTAGTATTTTAAAATATATTTTTGTGAAGAAAAAGTGTTTATATATTCAATTAAGATTTTAATGTAATAAAAATAAATCTTAAAGTATTCAATTAGGATTATTTTGTACTTTTAAATAAGGTGTAGAAACTTAGTGGTATTGAATCAACATTTTTTTCAATTTACAAATTTTGTGTGTTATTTAAAATATTTCAAAGTTTAATGGACTCTTTTCAAAAATAGATTTTATGAGATTTTGTTAGATTTTTTAGTGAATTTTTAGTCGTAAAAAGTATTTCTCAATAACATCAGATTTCCATGAATTCTCATTTTTTTTTAATTATTTATCTCTCCCTCTCCCCGTAATTTTTATTTATTTCCTTGACTATAATTCTAAAATTCGATTCAACTCATCTAACAAATCTATTTCGATTCTCCAATCCTCAAACTCTTCAAATTTCTTCACATTTTCCTCTCTTGTATACCTTCTTTTCCATGATACCTTTTTATCCATTATACCCTTAGATCATTCATGCATTTCTATCTCTCTTCTTCATTTGTCTCTCTTCTTTCTCCTCTCTATTCACATTACATGAGTAATATTATTGATTTACATATCTCCTCATTTGTATAAAAATATATAGTTATATTTTTACTTTTAATGTATTTCAAAATGATATTTTAAATAATCATCACAAATATAATATCAAATAATGAAAATAATTTTGTTCAGTTTTTATTAGACAATAAATTATTTGTTATGTTAACCTATAAGTATTAATATGACTGTTAATTTTGTATTACTTTACTCATATGTATATGTATTGTGCATGTAATAGGTAAAAAATTAGTTGGGTGTTAATTTTTTAAATTACATCAGTTTTAAAATCCACCTTAAAAAATGTGTATGAACCTCCAATTTTAATGTGTGATATAAATTATATGAGTAGTTCATATAATGATAATGACTCTCAAAATAAAAATGAGTTGATAATTTTTTTAATGCATTCTTCAAAAATTTAATTAAGATGATGACAATGATGACTAATATAATTAATCTTTAAGATATTACATATTATGATAATAATTTTTTTTAAAAAATTATTAATTTATTTCATACATATCCTTAAAAAATGTAATAGAAATGATAACAATGAAAATATTGCATATAAGGATAACCATAATTGAAATAAAAATAAACTGTTAATTTATCAATACATCAAAGAAGATTATGTTGATAGAATAATGATTTTTGTCTTGATTTTTAATATGTAAAATTGAATTTTTTAAGAATAATTTAAATTTTAACAAATAAAAAAATATTTACTGAGAATATTGTGTTAGAGCGTGTGTAATAATCATTTTTTTTTCAATAATTGTTTAAAATTCATTCGTTCCTTTCAAATTTTGACAAAGACCATAATTATTAAATTATTGTTCAAACTCAAGAGATGGAACGAGAAGATGTTACTTTATGGAGCAATGTTATAACTACAGATATATGGATAAATGCTACTTAAGAGAACATTAAATTATAACTATTTTGTTATTGAAATATTTTCTATAAGTTTTATTTTTATTTGTTCGAACCTTATAATTCATTTAATATATTTTGTCATTCAATGTTATAAATTGATAAAATATTTCAAAATTTGGAAAAATATTTCTAGTTATAAAATATTGATTGTAAATAATCTTTTAAAAACTTACAAAGATTCTTTTAAAATTTATACATTTCTACAAAATCTTTTAAAAGTGTGATGGAAGAAGTCTCATATTGGATAAAAAAATATTTATTGAGCATTATATAAATGAGAGGACCTATAAATACATTTTCTTAAGGTTTCGGTTTAAGATGTGGTATCCAACTCACTTGTGCGATTGCTCTTGATTAAATGTGAATGATTTTTGAACTCCATCAGAGTCGATGGTTTGACATGACTCAGTTCTTGTATCAAAAATACTCCTCACCAAAGTATTGTTAGATTAATGAAAGATGAGATCACATTTGAAGGAAAACTTGTTGGTATATCAACAATTAAGATTTAAATAAATGTCATATCTATGATTCGTGGTATGTGCTTGACACATTGGGTTTGTTTGGCAAGATAAACAATATAGTTTGTAGTTTATAAGTTATAAGACTTATTTAATAACACTTATAGTTTATAACTTATCATTTTCAGGGTATTGTTTACTTTGAAAAACTATTATTGTAAACTCTCATCAAATAAAACCACACATGTTACCTAAAGTACGTTCAAATGCGGTTTTCCAAGCTAAGGTGATTTTGTTTGGAAAATCCTATTTTGACATAGTCTATTTAACATGTATAGTTTTTCTTACTCAAAATTTTCTCTTGCTCCTCTCAAACGAAGATGTTACATTGTTTACTAGCATTTTTTATTTTACAAAATTTGTATTAATTTTATTGAGCTTAAATATACGATTAGTTTCTATAATTATGCGTATATGATTGGTCCTTGTAATTATATATATTTTTTATTTTAGTTGTTGTAAATTTTTTTTGTTTTATTTTGGTATTTGCTCTTTTATTTTTAGTTCTTACAAAGTTGGTTTTTATTATAATAAATTCATAGGATATATATAATATTTTATTTTAGTCACTCAATTGATAGAGATATAAGAATTTCAATAAAGCAATTTCAATAAAAATCAATTTCGTAAGAACAAAAACAAAATAACAAGAATAAAAAAGAAAAGTATAATTCTTATTGAAATCCTTATTGAAGAGAATTATTTTAGCCACTCAATTGATAGAGATATAAGGATTTCAATGGAGATATTTTAATTAGAATGTCATTTTCTCTTCTCGGTAATAATTCTCTTTAAAAGTCTCTCGTCAAAATAAAATGACACATATTTTAAAAAATAAAAAATAAAGTATATCTCATGTTCATTATAAGACAAATAATAAACTAAAATTAATTAACAAGAAGTCGAACTTCAACCTAAAAATAATTTGGTAAAATGAATGAGTTCAAAACAACACAATATATAAATATATATTGGATGAAGATCCATTGACTTGATAAATAATACTTGAAAAAATAGAAGTAAAATATTAACTATATAATTACACATACTCAATTTTTGTAATTTTTAATAAATGAAATCGTTAAAATCAAATAAAAAAAACATTAAACAATTAGATCGGTGTAACTTAACAGTGATAAAAAAATTATTCATAAAATTAATGTGTTCGGTTTATAGAGATACACGTGTGGATGTGGAAGAAATAGCTATGAAGGGAAATGTACCGCATATGGTTATAAGTATGTAAAAATATGGTTAATTGAATCATATTGATAAATTTGATTACACTGTATCATAAAAACTAAATAATTTCAATGATTCATAAATTGAACCACATTTTAAAAATAATTTAGTTAACCAAACTTGATTCAAAAACCAGTTTAAAAATCTAAAAAAAATATAATTTTAATTAAGATTTTTTTTCTTACATAATTTTCGAAATTCTTTTTTTTTTTAAATTAAGGAAATATTGAAACTTTTTTTTTTCAAAAAAAAAAAAATTAAATCATTTTTTTTCTGAAACTTATTTTTTATTTTTGTTTTTTATTTTTTTTTATCGAGAAATTTTTTATATATATTTTTTTCGAAAAAATATTAATATTTATTTATCAAAAACTTTTTTTGAATAACTATTTTAAAATCGATTTAACTAAAAATTTGTTAAAAATATTAAATTAGTTTATATTTATAAATTAGTTTTAAACCGATTCAGAATTATACTAGATTTGATTCAAAAGTAGTTTTCAACAATTAAATTAAATTATTAATATGATCCAATATAATTTAGTTTTTACACTATGAACACTTCTACATGTATCTATTATACTTTGTTTTTGGTAAAAATGAGTCTATGTCTTTCACTTAAATAAGTTTTTCAATGACAACCCTTAAATTTAATTGAATGGTTAGAATTAGCTCTTCTAACTCTCACACATAACAACTTCATTCAAGATATGTCTCTTAATATATATATATAATCGTTATTTAGTTGGTTGGCAGCTAGCTAGGTACTGAAATTTTCAACTAACTCTTCCAATTTTATTTTATTTATAAAAAAACTTAATTAAGTGTAGTGGTGGTACCCTCGGAAGTTAATTGCATAGCAAGGATATGTGTTGTATATATGTATGCACGTGTATGACAGATAGCTCAAAACTGGACCACAATGCCAAGCAATCTTCCGGCATGTTCACCATGCAAGCAATTTGGTTTTGGTGACCGGAACTTCGGTAGTTGCAACTTACATGCTTATTTTCATTCAGACTTAATCTAAGATATTTTATGTTATTATTATATCACAATTATTTATAAAAATAATTTTAATAAAAGTCGAATATATTTAATAACTTTTTTTAGAGATCATCAATAAATTATGCACCTAAAATTTATTGTTAACGTTTTTGCAAATCTAATATATATATATATATATTAATTAGTAATCAATTACTAACATATTTTTAATATATAAAATAATAAATTTTTATCTTTAAACTACTATTTTCTTTTCAATTTCATCCTTTAACTATAGAAATATATATATGTTAATCCTTAAATTATGATTAATCCACCAATTTAGTCTATCAATTACTTTAAAAGTATAAAAGATAATAATAGTACAAAGACTAAAGATGTATTAATTATAATTTAGGGACAACTTATTATATATTTATAGACTATGAACTAATGTGGACACAAATTGATAGTTTATTGACTAAATTGATGACTTATTCTATATAAAAACCATCTGCATTTGAAAAATTATTCGAAAAAAAAAGTTTAATATCTTCAATTACACTCATAAAAATAGCTAAATTTTTAAACCCGTGATTCCTCTACAACATTTGTTACAATTTTCTCCAACCTATACTTTTTATCCAAAATTAAAGTGTTAACATGGCAATTTTTTAATTGCTATGAAATTCAAGTTTAAATTCATGTGAACTTACATTTTTTTTTCATAGATGAGATAGTATAATTATACCACTATAAAATTAATATAACTGTTAAATTTTAAATTCAAATTTGGATTATAATGTTCAATCTTATAATATTGATATATTTGTCAGATAAAAAATAACTTAAAGACATATGAGTTTACATTTATAAATAATATTAATTACTAAATTTGAAAAATGAATTTTGAAAACAAATTACAAAGTAAAACATTCTGAAATCCAGTTATAAAAACAAAGACACTTCGTCCTCAAGCGAGTTCCACCAAGACACCAAGTAACTTCACATTTGCTCCATAACTTGAAGGCTTGTTCAAGTGAAGGGACCAACACAATTGGATACGATAGAAAATGGGTATCTACTATATTTGTCAGGTCGACGCAACAGATATTTTAGCTTAAGATAAATTTTAATACTAGACCTTCTAAAATTTATATAATCGTATTTTAGTAAATTTGTTACCGATCACACCATAGTTGAAAATCATGTATTAGACATCATAGGTAATTTTCAGGTGACATTAAGAGTATCAACAGTTTGTTTATTTTGTGAAAACATATCATGTTTGTATTTTTTAAAATTAATTTATATTAATTTTACTTGTTAATAAAGAGATAATTTTTTTTTTAAAGTGAACACTTATCTATATTTTTAAAAATAATAAAAATATCAAAAAAATATTTATATTTCTATTAAAAATGTAGTTTTATTAACTAAACATTCACGACAATAGTTTATTTCAAAAATATTTGATTAATATAAAAAGAACATACATTTAAAAACAAAACATAAAATATTTTAACAAAAAATAAAGAGGGTTAATTATTTAATTTTCAAATGATTGTAATGTTCTCAAATTAGTAATTATAGACATCCATTTTTTCTATTATAAAAAATAAAAATAAATACTTCTCCTGCATGCAGTTTAACGTTGTAACAAGTCAAAACAAAGGAGACTAAGTCACAACTAACAGTTGAATGAAATAAAAAAACCCATACTTATTTGTGGTAAACGCTTTGACAAGAAGTGATCAAAATTAATAAGTTGAGTACATATCAACAGTCAACACAATGTTTAGGATCATTTCCTCGACAACAATAAAAAGGGAGATGTGAGGAGTAAGGCTAAAAAAAGTTGAGTAGCTGTAGCGGCACCTTTGTCGTATGGTTATATGATTATAGGATGTTTATTGTAAAATAATATTTATAAATTATTTAAATTTATAACGATGATAATTATTAGTATAAGTTAATGTTTTTAGTCTTTATAGTTAAAAATAATAATTTAGTTAATGTCAACTCAATAGAAAAAAAAAATAATATATCATCGAAAATTCAATTCTTCGAATTAATATCAATCAAATCATTTTTTTAATTTATAAAAATAAAAAAAATCTAAGTTTATACTTTTTAAACATAGCGTTAATTATTATTAAAAGATAAAAGATTTTTAAACATTAATCTATAATGTACTACTTGTTAAAGTGATTCACCTTATAATTTATGGTGTACTTTTTGACAAATATTGCATTCTTTTCTTCTTTCCTCCTTTCCTTTTCATATGTATCATATTTGCCTCTTGAAACACAAAATTGGTATACAATCATTTATTTTGAATTGTTATTTTTTCTTTTTTTAATAACTGCTTTTTTAATGCCCATGATTGAGTCTGGGTCTACTTTACATATTTATAATATGAAAATGCTAACGTTTATTTTTAGGATATTAAAGGATCAACTATAAAAATAAAAAAATAAAAAGTGTTTTAGAAGTTGTGTGGTCATTTTTCCAAAACTTTAAAAGTGTTATTTTCTTACTACTTTTTTTAAGGTATATATTAGCATAAATCTTTATCTAATTATAACTTTACCCGTTCTAAATCAAGTGTTAAGTAAATACTACACTTGTAATAAAATGTATCCCTTGCATCTTGCATCGTTGGTGTGGAGTACTAATATTCGAGGCAATAAACTCTTTCTAATTCCAACAATGATACTCATTCTCAACAAGAAAATGAGTGAAAAGAAATAAAAATGATAAAGAAAATTTATAAATTTTAATTCAACTAATAAAATATCGATATTGTTAAATTTGATCCACGTCTTATTTATTCGAATTCATAATTTCATAATTATGTAAATTAATAATAGTGTTATTTATTATCATTTTTAAGGAAAAAAAAGTGAGAAACAGATGAAGAAAAGGGAAGGTGGTGTTTTGAATTCAACGGTTGTGGTCTTTAGTGATTAGATAAAATCAGTGACGGCCCAGGACCAAGAATAAGGAATCTTCAAGTGGGGCCCACTTATGATGGTGGGTGTCCAAACTAAAAAGAAACACTCGACTGCACTGCATGCGGCCTGCATAATTTTCAGCTAAACCAATTTGAATTAAATTAGTAATTAATTAAATGGCCAACTAAAGTAGAAAATCTTAGCACCTACCCACCAAGATTGAAAATAAGCAAAATAAGATTAAGGAGGCTATTAAAGGAAGGGACACTTTTAGCTTAATGAATAAACTAATATAACACGTATAGGTCTTCATTGTAAGTGATTTTATTTGAGAAGTATTGATATTAGATGTGAATATTTTTGTTCGAAGAAATTTAAATTTAGATTTATCACAATGTGAGAGTTTAGCCATTTACTAGGATCATCCTTAGTATTAATAATACTTTTTTAATGCAATATTTTATCGCAATTGTATGTACATCCATGAAAGAAAAAAATTGTTTGATAGTAAATGTAGAGTCTCATCTTCTCAAATTGATTCCATAATCTTTTAATTTGCCTTTGATTAAGTAACTAATTATGTAATGAATTGGAGTACCTTTCTATTTCCGTGAATATTTGTTTATAAAAAATAAATAAATATAATAACGAAATAATTTTTTTATTGACATTTATAAAACATAATATAAAATGGAAATCTAAATAAATAAATAAACTTCATAATAAATAAAACACTAAAAATTAATTCAATAATTTAAAATATGCGCATTGACTTTTTTTAGTCATGATAACATTTGTACAATTTTTTAACTTAAAAACTTAATATAATTTTCAATTACCTCTTAGTTAATATTGATTTTATTTTTAAAAAACTTTTGTATCTACACAATAAATTTTCAAGGACAATTATATAATATGATTATATTTTATATTACAATTAGAAAGAAAAAAAAAACAATATCACTTTACTAAAAAAATAATAATTCATGTGAAATTAAGTATTTTTCGTTTATAATTGAGATTAAATGAAGTATTGTTTATAGGTTATACATGCATATATTAAAAATAAAAATAAAATAATAAAAAAAACACCATTACATGTATTTTACAGGTAAAATGTTTTTTAATAAAAATTTCTTATTATAGAAGGGGTTACTCCCTCCAATATTGTATTATGTTATAAATATATATTATTTTTTTAATAATTTTTTTTTTTAGAATGTATTTTTTTTTTTTCATATTGATGATTGTCACTTTATAAAATAAATAATTCAAATTGAGTGCCACTTATCAGTTCTGGCACAGCAGTAATTTTTCCCTCAAATTTGGATTATAAGAAAATAACTTTTCATGTTTAATGGTCTAAAATATAAGTAATTTTAACTACTTTCATCTTACTATCATTATTATTCATAAAATACATTGGTAATAATAAAAACTAGAGGGAGTAGAATAGTTGTGTACAAATATCTACATCGGTTATAACCCAATTACTGCATGTGTTATTTTTTGTTCAACTCTATGCAGCCGAGCCCAATCCCAAATCCTAAACAGGCTTGTAATTGAACTGGTCTTAAAGTTTGGAAAGCTGGATTTGTTACCTCCTCCAAATGGACTTATACCCTCAAATCGTTAAGAACTTAAAATTATTTTTTTTTATTTTTGGTCTAAAATTTCGGTACACAATTTATAACTATCAGAAATTTCATTTTTAAAATTTTTTGTTGTACTCGTTAACAAATTTCCGATACATTATTAATACTATTCAAAAATTGTGCCTTGAAATTTTCGGTAGTTAATTTTATAATATCGGAAATTTCAAAATTTTGAAATTTCTAATAGTTACTTTTACTCAACCGAAAATTTCAAAAATCTGATATGTATTTTTATTTATTTAAATATTTTAACTTTTTTTTAAACAGGGATGGAAAAAATAGAATGAAAAACATGTAATAAAAAAAAAAAAACACTATTCTATAAATTTAAGTGAAAAATGAAATTTCCGGTAGTTATGAGTCAATACCGGAAATTTCAAAAATGAAATTTTCAGTATTGAAAATGACTACTGAAAATTTGGTTCCTTCTGAAATTTCCGCTGTACAAATTTTTTGAGCAAAACTTACTTTTTTGAAAAATACAAATTGTGGGGGTATGATGACATTTTTTTTTATTTTTACAGTTTACTTAAGGCTATTTTAGCCATTTCAAACTTAAATTTTTTAAATGGGGGTAGGAAATCCAACTTTCTAAAATTTGTCTAGTAGAAAGTAAAATTGGATTCTCTCATCTTTCAATTAAAAAAGTTGAATTTCGTACCCCCATTTAAATTTATACTCCTCCATTAAAAGAATTTACCTTTAAACTTATTAAAATACTTTTAACGTTATAGTAAAAACAAATAAATAATTTTTCGTACTTACAATCTGAATTTTCCAGAACAAGTAAATATTTTTTTATCGAAAATTTAGCTATTTTTCAATATCAGAAATTTCATTTTTAAAATTTCCAGTTGAAACTCTTAGAAATTTCCGATATTGAAAAATAACTTTCGGAAATTTCATTTCTTCTTGAAATTTTTGGTACAGTTTTTGTTTTATTTTTTATTTTTATTTCACATTCAATTTATCTTTATTGAGGACCATATGAGGGAAAAACACCATTAAACATTCTCGAGTTTAACCTCCCATACAATCTAATATGATAGTTGTCATTAAGAAAAAGAGAAAGAGGAACAAAGAGATGCAACAATCGGAGAATTATATATTCAACTTGAGTTTGAGTAATAGGATCCTGTGATTGATGATCAAGAGGAGCATAAGCAACACCATGATAACGTGCATCACAATTGACAACCCCGAACAATATATATTTCTTGGAGGTACTTATGATATTTTCGTCCTCATAAATACCAAAAATTTCAATGAAATTAATTATCGAAAATTTCAAGGCACAAATCTACGTTGTGTGGTTACGATATCCCACACCTTCCAACTCCAATAGATAAATCTACGTTGCCTCAACAGGGCGAACATCTCATCAGTTGAGTTTGATCCCACCAATGCATTGTACAACTCAATAAGATTGAGGTTACGATGTTGTGCAAACACGAAGAACATCTTCTCTATATCACTCTTATATGTGTCAATTTTAAAATTCACTAATTCAGTTTGTATATGGGAGAGGTTAAAAATTTCATAATTAAAAAAGTCTTTAAAAAAAAGTTCTTAAAATTTGGTAGGTTTATGGACCCACTTTTTTAATATTTTTTTTAAAAAAAAAACTTCAATAAAACTTTTTTTTTCTGAAAAGTAAATTTCTTTTTAAATTTTTCCTATAAAAATTTTCATATTTTTTTTAATAAAAAATTATTTACAATTTCTTTTTCTTCAATATTCTTTATTCGAGAAAAATAATTATTATTTTGAAGAAAAATATGCTTTAATGTTTTAGATTTTTTGATAGTTTTTTGAAAAAACTAAATTTTGAAAACTTTTTAAAAAAATCTCAATCAACAAAATATTTAAGCTATAAACTCCCTCATTTAAATCTATCGCAAATAATAGACTACACTTTAAAAAAAAAATCATTTCAATAAAAGTCTAACACTAGATGCTTAATAAAATGTCTTTTAAAGAAGACTTTGAACTTTAAGCTTAATTGACAGTTTTATTTACCGCCATTAATCCAAAGTTTGTAACTACAAAATGTAACGCATCCATCTCCCACGAATTCATCACAAAGACAATTTCCAACTTTAGCCACTCATTTCGGATTTTTAGCTATATGATAGAAGCGTGGATTTTTTTTTCTTTCTTCAAGGCATCTTCTAATGTGATGCATTCATTTGCACTAAACGGTTTCGGTTCATAAGACAAAAACATTTTTCCTACATTAGCTTTTGTAATTTGGCCGTTGTAATGAACAAAAACAATGTTCAAATTCATGCTGAAAAGGCTAATGAAGAAATCAGAGTCCCAACAGCTGCTCCCAAATAAACCTAAGTTTTATTCTTCTTCATTTATTAAAAATGGGTGATTTAGAAATATTTTTTGGTTTACAATCACCATTTTTAAATGGTTTTTTCAGTTACTTTTTTTAAATAAATGAATTTTATCTATATTTAATTTTTCTTTTATATTTTTGTGTGATTTCGTCGTCTAAATATAACATAATTTTGTTTATTGTCTCAGTACATCGTTTTTCGACATTTCCATCTTGGTGCATTGTTCTTTTGTTTCATATTGACAAGATAACTTTGATCTATTGTAGATTTCAATCAATAACTTTAACGTTATCAATATTACATATCTGATACATAAGTATTTCAGACACTTGAATTTTATCACAACATGTAGATGTTTTTCTTGTTGCATTTTTTACTATTAATTTGGATCTTATTAATTTATTTATAAATTTTTATTTTTTTATTTGTAACGACTATAAATTTATAATATATCGATGTATTTTATCAATTTTAATAAATGAATATCGCATTTTTTTACTAATTATTTATTAAAAAATTATCTTTTATTGAATTAATTAATTAAAATATGAGTGTATATTTCATTATTAATATATCCGTTGAATAACTTCTATATAGAAGTGAGAATAAAGTTATAATAAAGGAATTATAATAACTTATTGTATGAACTAAACATATGAGAAATATATTTACCAATCCTCATATAAAATATATTTAACAAAAGTAAAATATCCTTTATAAATTAAGTCACGTGGAGGCACGTGAGATGATGTAGAGAACTCGCGTGAAAACGTGCCTCGTTATATCCAACAAAAATATATTAAAGATGAAAGAGTAATGTAAAAAAAAAAGTGTAAAGATGGGACCCACGTGGACATGGGTGTCAGTATTAGTGTCATATTTCACTCCTAAGTTTGTAGACATGTGATTGGGATCACTTTTTTCTTTTCTTTACTTTGTTTTTATTCAACTTTGTCTCTCTAATACCAACGAATTACGTTACGTCGATTACTGTTTACCGACTCTTTTATTTTTTGACGGACCTCTTTATCCTTTTACCTAATTTTGCTATGAAAAATTAAACAACTAAATATACAAAATCAATAAAAACTATATTTAAATTTGTATTATCAATTTTTTGAAAATTGAAGTTCTTCTCATAATATAAATTTTTATTCTATAATTTTCAAATAGTATTTTTATAATATTTATTAACAAAATATATTTTGTATAGTTGTGGTTCTTATATTCCAATATTGTCTATCATTATAGAGAAACAGAAAGAAGAACATTATATATTGAATTGTAGTTATGAATTACCAAAAACATTAATTATTAATTAGAAACACTTTTAATTTATATTTCATTGTTTTTTTATACTCTTATAAATAAAGTGTTGTAAGATTAATTTTAATATTTATTTTGGAGAATACAAATGTCACGAGGAACAATTAAATTTTTCTTATATTTTAGAGTTCTTACAATATAACATTGTTTTTGTTTGTATTATTTAAATTTTTGTATATTTCTTTTTTCTCAATCATGTGTTGATTACACATACATTCAATTAATCCTACTATAATATCAATTTGTTAAGTTGATTTTAAAATAATCTTATACTACTAATAATGTATTTTTATTAAATATATAATCTATCATATGGTATTTGTAAAAAAATAAGTATATAGAGAGTTTACTTGTAAATGGTTTTGCACTTATATTACAGTAATATCTATAATTTTAAAGGTAATTAGGATAGAAAAATATTTCTAATAATTATTATTAATTAATAATATAATTTTTTTTATATAAATTAAATTTATTATTAAAAATTAAATGAAAAAATATTAGCGAAAACGGACATTCAATAATAAATTAATTAATAATCAACCTTTTTCTATGTTTTTTAACCATTTTGTTTATGGTCCGATAAAAGTGTTAGCAAGTTTCTTCTTGATTCGCAGTAAAAAATTATAATTTTATGTATGTTGCAAACTATCACGATGGGATTTGCCAAAAAGAAAATTAAGGTTATTTTTGGCCTTTGAATGTTTGAAAACTTAACTGGTGTAATTTTTTTAATATATTTAAATTGTAAATACATTTACATGTGTTTTATTCTTAGGTATTTTAATTCTCCAATATGTTTTTTATGTAATAAATTTAATTTTTTTAATATATATTTTTAATTAATTTAATTAGAAAATTACTAACAAAAGAATATTAGAATCGTATACGAGACAAACTTTTATTGATAAATTTTTTAAAATAACTATTATTTACGAGATAAAATGTCACTTATGAACTATCAAACTTGACAAGTTCTCACTAGTAGTAATTTTAAAATAATTATCATATATATGACAAATTATCACTAATGAGATTAAATTATCATACACGGTACAAATTATCATTGATAAAAAATTTAAAATAACTATCATACATGAGACAAATTGTTGCTTGCGAAATTAAATTGTCATACAAAAGATAAATTTTAAACGATAAAAATTTCAAAATAACTATCATATACATACGATAAATTATCGTTGATAAAAATATAAAAATAATTATCATGCACGAAACAAGTTATTACTGATAAGATCCAACTATTATATATATATACGAGACAAATTATCCCTTATGAGATTGTATTTTCATACACAAGATAAACTCTTTCAAAATAGTCGTCGTACACAGGACAAATCTTCATTTATAAGTTCTCATTGATTCAAGATATTGAAATAATTATCAAACAAGAAAAGTATTTATCGATAAAATATTCAAAATATATAATACACATAACATGTTGTGAGTTACGATATTAAATTATCACACACAAGATATTTTGTCATTTATGTGGTTGAACTATATCATACACGGAATAAATTATCATTCATAAAATTTTCAAAATAACTATCATACATGAGACAAATTTGAACGGATAAAAATTTTAAAATAATTATCATACACGAAAAAAGTTGTCAATAATGAGATTATACTATCATACACAAGATTGACGAAGTTATGTATTATTGAGATAGCTTTGGCTATTCTAATTTTTAATAAATTGATATATTTTTATATTAAGTTATTCTAATTAATAATATATATTTAGCTACTCGGGATAAAATTTATTTATAAAAAAATAGTAGAAACGGTAAAACAAAAATTATCACTTGAATGATGAATTTGTCCATCTTGTTTTAGCATTTCTAGTCTCTACTTCAACCATAAAGAGAATTTTGTCAGAAATAAAAATTGTCTATACAATACTAAAAAAAAATAGACATTGAGTTTTTTTACAAATAATTTAATTATTTACATTACTTAAGATATTGATAGTCTATTTAGTACACCATTAATTATAAATAAATTTGATGTGTCGAACTCAATTTTTTTATAAAATATAAGTTTTTAATTTTTGTATCTTTAATTTACATTTTATATAAAAAAAATTATTGTAAATTTATTTATTTTAATAATTAAGTTTAATATATTAGTTTTAAAAGTACATGTATTTATTTATTTTTATTTTTATATTTTACCCCTATAAAATTCATTACTTCGCCATTGATACACGACATAAATTTTTATTGATAATTTTTTTAAAATAACTATAATTTATAAAATAAGTTTTCACTATAAGATACAACTATCATATATTAGATATATTCTTATTGATAAAATTTTCAAAATCATTATCATACACAAAATAAATTTATTATATATAAAATTTAATATTTAATAAATTTATCTCTGCAATTTTGTTATTTATAATTAAAGTATATACACATTACACTCTAATAAAGAGATAATAAAATAAAGTTATTTTAACAAAAACAAAACAAGGTTATTATATTTAAAGACAAAATTCAAATAGGAGTATAAAAAATAACTACACAATATTATAAATAAATTCCTAATTCACTAATTGGTATGCTTCACCAAACTAGGAAAACTAGCTCTATGTAGGTGTTGGTGACCATGAAGCTCGTTTAGGGTTGTATTCCCCATATAAGTTGGAAATAGTGTAAAGAATATTAAAATATACTAATCGAATATATTCCACCAGACATGTTTCATAGTAAAAAGATACGCCGGGTATTACTGGAACACCTGCTAGTGTTTGCTTAATTAAATTCTTTCAAAGTTATATTTATTTATTTATTTTGTTTTTCTCGCATTTATATTCAGTACCAGTTGCAATCTAAATAACTTAATTTATATGAGTATTTATATAATTAAAAGATACATTATTTTAAGAAAAATTAAGGTATAAATACATCATTTAAATTTTTGTTTTTTTATAAAATTTAATTAATAGAGCAAATTTGTTCAATTTATAATATAAAATAGAAGTATAGAGTGTTAGTTTATCCCTTTTTTAAATGTGGTGTGGATAATTCTCTCTTACGAGGAAGAGGTAGTTGTGGTTGAATCTTTAGCACACTTGTTTGTTGATTGCCATTAAGATCTATTTCAGGTTTGCTTGATGTTAGTAATACTTAGTCTAAATAAGTCACATTAGACTAAGTCCGTTTTTAGTTTCTATTGTCGATGCACATACATATTAAACTCCGCCATCTTGTAAATATTTGGGCATATATATGTTTTAAAAAATAACATTATAATTAATAGGACAATAAAATTTTGTTTACACTTATCAGTACATATAAGAAACACGATGTATATGCGACTTACTAAATATATTTTTTGACTATTTTTTTTTTTTAAAATCAGGTTAGATTTAGTTTAAAGAATACTAATTTGTAAGGTTAGAAAGAAACAACTAATAAACACATAAATTATATAATTGAAAGTTGATTAAAGTCATAACTAGTGCGAGCTATCCGAAAATCCAAGCCATCTGTGTCACCTCCACAATTAGTGTAACTCTTTGAAAACTTGAGTTTTATATTTCCTTTGTCTTTATGGTTGATATCTGACTTGCTTGACATAGGTTTGACAAATTAAATTTTAAAAGACATTCTTTTTATCAAGTTGAAATCAATTTAATCATTACTTAAAATCATAGAAACACATTAACTTATTCTTTCGTTCACTGATCACTAAAATTTGAATAAACAATCCATGAACTATTGTACCATTCAAATTTTTTTGTTATAGGTCTTCTCTAGATTTTTTTATTTAAATACTCCACTTTAAAATTAAGATAGATATAGTATTTTAATTTTGTTCGATCATTTAAAAAATAATAAGTCACTATAATGTGTTTGATTTTATATATACGATTTTATTTTAATATATTAATTTTTTCAAAATAAAATAAAATTAAACTCATAAATTTATTTCAATAATTAAATTAAGATTGGTGTTTTAACATAGTGTCTAATTTACATCGTAAAAATATAAAAAATTAATAAAAAGTAACAATAACTAACAAACAAATAAATAGTGTTTTTGGTAGAAATAGTACTAGTCCCCTCCTCCACATTTTAAGTTTTCATGTGTCTCTCATTTTGAATTTTCACCAACTTTGCACTCTACCAAAAAGTAGAAGTTTCATCTTCACTTGTCACTTTATAATTTATACAAAACAATAGAAAAACCGAAACTTAATTTATCTAATGGACGTAAGGATTCATCCTTGTAGTCTATAAATTGAGAACCAAAAGATTCAAATCGGAGAGTTTTTAGTTTTTCCTACAAAAAACTAGAATAGAGGAAATAAAGTTCTTATTTGTTTATAAGATCAACAAAGAAAATCATCATCTTCTTAAAATGTAGAGAGTTATAGAGAGTATGAGTCACACATCACCACCTTCGTCATCATTTTTAAATCCCTTAGAAAACTATCATCAAATCGACCTCTGCAAACCACCACCACAAGCACTATCGTCAAAGCGTCAACACATTCACCTCCGTCAACTTTGACCTCCGACGAACCACCACCACGAGCGCTCTTGCTAGAGCATCCACTCAGCCACCACCGTCAACTTCGACCCTCGACGAACTACCACCGCAGACAACTCCCATTTCGTGGCCATTTTTAATTAGATGTGACATATTTTTAATCTTTTGTTAAGATACAAGTTGTACTACTTGATGACTTTAAAACTTAATTTTAAAACCGAAAAATAATAAAAGATATTCTTAAACGGATTAACCAGATGAGACATCTTTTTACTCCTTGAGTTTTTTAGATGTGGGTTGTACAACTTGATAGTCTTAAAACTCATTTTTTTTTTCAAAATAATTATTCAAATCAAACAATTTTTTTTCCCGTCAAACCAAGTCTTTTTTTTTTATCAACAACAAAACACAAATTTTTTGAAAGAAATCAACACATCCATATTTTCTACTCAATAACTACGTAACTTTGATTTCTTCATCGTACTAGAAGATACGTAAGAGCAATATCACACTATTGTCAAACACATTAATAAAAAATCTCTTTTTTTCCCTCTCTTTTTAAGTTAATATTAATTTTGTATAATTAATTATATGTAACCATATTTTAACCGATGCCGTAGGGTGATAATACATTCTCTATGCATAATCGATTTTCGAACTCAAAATTTGATTTCAAATACCTTTTATTTAGATATATATATATATATATATATATTATTTTAAGGGTTTCCTAATGTTTTTTCTATTTTAAAATAAATTTTGGTGGCAAATCTATTGAATTCGAGAAACGCTCGAAATTTTAGGTCGCGACAATAACAATAAAATTTACTTTTTTTTTTTTATATTCAAAAAGTTGTTGGATAAAAATGTAACCGTTAAAAAAACTTTTATTTTTATTTCATGGAGGATGACGCATCATGAAGATACAACCTTTTTTTGTACATGTGTCTTAATTTTTTTTTTAATAAAAGTAAAATATATTAAAATAATAAATAAAAAACTAAATTATACTAATAAAATTCCACAAAATACATTCAATGAAAAAATCATTAAATTTTAATCAAATATGTCAACCTAAATAACACGAGTCTTACATTTAAGAGGTGGTTGAACTCGTCTAATTTTTTGAACAACTTAAATTTATTTTAATCTTCATTTTAATGATTTGAAGTTGTTTTGATTGACCTTCATTTTAATCATATTACTCATCATGGTTGCTATTCATTTAAAATTTAAACAACTTAAATCATTCATAATTTATGTTGTCTTAATTCACATACAAATTATCATCTCTAATAAATAAAGAAAAAGACTTTTAGTATTTTTTTTTGTTTGCTTGTTAAGTTGTTTGGTTTGTCTTCAGTATAAAGAATCCAAAAGTATCAACTTATTCATCTACCGAATGAATGACATTAAATTTTTGGTACTAAATATAAAGAAATTACCCTTTTAATTAAATTGTAAACGCTTTTCTTTTCATTAATATTATTATTATGGCAGAATTGGTGGTTTTGGACTTGATGAGCAGAGCAAGGTAATTAATTCATTCAATTCTTGAATTTTCAAAAGATAAAATTCATTCAGTTCTTGTATTAGTTGTATAAAAAAGTTTTAATCCACACAAATAATAAAAATTTGAATTATTTATACTTTTAATAATTAATAAAAAAATATTATTAAAACAAAAATTAATCAACGTCAAATCATTTAAAAAGTTAAACGAATTTGATAATCTCAATGATATAAAATTAAAAGCATTTAAAGAGATATAATCAATTAAAAATTGATGTATTTTTATTTGATATATTTTATCAGATTTTATTAATAATATTTAATATTTTAATATATTTTATCTTTATTAAAAAAATCACATGTACTTAAATATGGCTTCTTAAAAGATGCAAAAATAATGATAGAATCTCTACTGTTATTTTTTACGAAAATGTCAAATATTTTTAATATTAATTTTAAAATAGAGTATTTTAATAGGAGATATATAAAAAAAATGGTGTAGCATCTCCCAATAAATAAATAGAAATTAAGGAGTAAAATGAGTTTGTTAAGCGCATTGATGATAAAAGTCAAAACGGGGGTTGCGGCTTTGGCACTGTGGAAGGCAGAAGAAGAAAGAAATAGCATAACGAAAATCATGTCAGTTTCTCTTACCTCTGTTCAGCTCAGCTCAGCTCAGTTCAGCTCAGCTCAGCAGCTAGCTACACTTTCACTCCTTTTTTTTTTGTCAGTCTTCATCTGCCTCCTGCCTGCCAATTACAGATTCACCCAAAACTACTAACACCAAAACACAAAATCAAATTCAACTTTTTCACTTTTTCTTCAAAAAATAAATTAAATCACACTAAAATACAAATAAATATATTTCTAACATGTGTTCATAAAATTCATACTAATATGACTTTAATAATAGTATTTTTTTCTGTTTGGCAATAAATATTAATTTTATAATTTTAATTTTATTACTATTGAATAATGATTATTTATATGAATTTTAATTTATTATTATTATATTTTATATTAATAATAATTAATTATTAAGTTTATTAATATATGTTAAAAAACATAAAAGCACAGTGATATTAGTCCTGTACTACACTCGATTGTGGAACTGCTGCTATAACAGTAGTGTTATTATTACTACAAAAATAAAAAAGTTTATTTGTTTATTTTCAACTTTAAAA